>NW_024728375.1:10000-15000 GCF_018991925.1 Homarus americanus
GTTGTACAGGAACTCGCCCGCGGTGCTGATGAGGTGACGACGGTAACTGGCATTCACCCCATCGCTGACAAGAAGAAGTACATCCATTATACACCTTTTTTATTAAACTCGATTGATTGAAAATAAAAATAATTAAATAAAGGAGATTGGTTGGGTGGTCGGGCTATTATCGACTTTTTATTTAGTATATAAAACTGTCCAGGGATTTCGTGGTCTTGTTGGGTGAAGTTGTTAGTAGTTTATTACAATAATTGACGGTGTTGGGGATAAAATCCGACTTCAGTTGGAAAAGGGATTAGCATTTATATGAGCAGGTGGAACTCTCCCCGGGTTATGCTGGAGTGTATAACTCACAGGTACTTACAATATCCAGTTTATAGTGTAATGTGCATTTCCTGGTGCTCACAATAATCAGGTTGTACTGTAGTGTACAGCTCCTGGTACTCATAGTATACAGTATATCCAAACTGTCATGCAATTGGAGACTACAAGCGCTCATTTTATCCGGATTGCACTGTAGTGTGGAAGTTACTGATGCTCGCAATATATGTGTTGTGCTGTAGTGTGGAAACTACCGTAACTTACAATATCCGGGTTATATTGCAGTGCTACTCCTTCTATTATCACGTTTCCTGCGTTCACTGTATCCGGGTTAAACAAAAGCACACAGGTTGATGTTGCCATCTGGGTGTAGGTGTTGCTGCATGATGTAGGTATCATTATCTTTGTGTTGCAGAAGAGTGTTGACTGTCTTTGGTGTCCACATTGTTGATATTCGCTGTTTCAAGTTTGTGTTCCAGCGTGTCCTCTCTAATCCGTTATTATATCCGGGTCGAAATCATGTCATACAGGTTGCTTCGCACCTACTATTCTAAGCTTATAGTGTAATGAATATGCTGTTAGTATTCGTTATCTCTGGGTTATATAGAGAAGGTTATTCGTTTTCTAAATTCCCACTTTAAATATATACACTTTTAAGACCCATTATATCCGGTTTGAAATAGGATATTACATATATATATATATATATATATATATATATATATATATATATATATATGTATATATATATATATATATATATATATGCATATATATATATATATATATATATATATATATATATATATATGTATATGTATATATATATATATAATAATAATAATAATATGTTTGTATATATATATATATGTATATGTATATATATATATATATATATATATATATATGTATATATATATATATATATATATATATATATATATATATATGTATATATATATGTATATATATATATATGTATATATATGTTATATATATATATGTATATATATATGTGTATATGTAATATATATATATGTATAATGTGATAATAATAATAATATGTAATTATATATGAATATGTAATAATGTAATGTGTAATAATATGTAATAATATGTGTATGTAATATGTATGTAATATGTGTGTAATAATAATAATATGTATGTGTGTATATGTATATGTATGTATGTATGTAATATTTATGTATATGTATGTAGTAATATGTAATGTAATATGTATATGTATGTAATAATAATATATATATGTAATATGTATATGTATGTATGTATGTATATGTATATATGTATATGTATGTATATATGTGTATATATGTATATGTAATATGTATATAATATAATATAATATATAATATGTGTAATAATAATAATATAATATATATGTAATGTAATAATATGAAACAATAATAATAATAATATGTGTATATATATGTATGTATGATGTAATAATATGTATAATATATGTAATAATAATAATAATAATAATGTGTATGTAATGTAATAATATATATGTATATGTATATATATAATAATAATATATATAATAATAATGTATATATGTGTATGTAATGTATGTAATATTAATATATATATATGTATATATATATATATATATATATGTGTATATGTAATGTAATATGTATATGTAATAATAATAATATATATATGTATATATGTGTATATAATGTATATATATATATGTATATGTATATATATATATGTAATATGTATATATAATGTTAATATATGTGTATATGTAATATATGTATGTATGTATATAATAATAATATGTATGTAATAATAATAATAATAATATATATGTAATAATAATATATATATGTAATAATATATGTAATGTAATAATAATAATGTGTATATATATATGTGTAATATATGTGTATATATATAATGTATATATATGTAATGTATATATATATATATATATATGTATATGTAATGTATATGTATATATATATAAAATATATATAATAATAATATATATGTATTATATAATATATATATATATATATATATATATATGTATATATATATATATGTATATATATATATATATATATATATATATATATATATATGTATATATATATATATATATATATATAATATGTATGTATGTATATGTATGTGTATGTATGTATATGTAATGTATGTGTAATATGTAATATGTGTGTAATAATGTAATATGTGTATGTTAATGTAATGTATGTGTAATATGTAATAATAATATGTAATGTATGTGTGTAATATGTAATAATATGTGTGTGTGTAATATGTAATAATAATAATATGTAATGTGTATGTATATGTGTAATATGTATGTAATAATAATATGTATATGTAATGTAATAATATGTAATGTGTAATATGTAATAATAATATGTGTAATAATATGTGTAATATATGTAATGTGAATAATATGTAATATGTGTATGTATGTAATATTAATAATATGTATGTGTAATATGTAATAATATGTAATAATAATATATGTATGTAATATAGTAATATGTGTGTGTGTGTATGTGTGTGTAATGTGTAATGTGTATGTGTGTATGTATGTATGTAATAATATGTAATGTAATAATAATGTGTGTAATATGTATGTATGTGTGTAATATGTGTAATATGTAATATGTGTAATATGTGTAATGTATGTAATAATATGTGGTAATAATGTAATGTGTAATATGTAATAATGTATGTGTAATGTAGAATAATAATATATGTGTAATGTATGTGTATTATGTAATAATAATAATATATATGTATGTATGTAATAATAATAATAATAATAATATGTATATAGAATGTATTAATGTATGTAATATGTAATGTATGTATGTATGTGTTAATATGTATGTATGTAATGTAATGTATGTAATATGTATATGTGTAATAATATGTAATATTAATAATAATATGTTAATGTAATAATATGTATATGTAATATATGTATTGTAATAATAATATGTATGTATATGTAATATGTAATAATAATGTTATGTAATATATATATGTATATATGTATATTAATAATATGTATATATATATGTATATGTTATATATATATATGTATGTAATATGTGTATGTATATGTGTATATATGTATATGATATATATATATATATATATATATGTAAATAATGTATAGTAATATGTGTAATATGGTAATGTGTAATGTATGTGTGTGTTGTATGTGTGTTGAAATATGTTGATGTGTAATGTGTAATGTGTAATGTAATGTGGTAATAATGTGTAATAATAATAATGTGTGTAATATGTGTAATGTAATAATAATGTGGTATGTAATGTAATAATATGGTAATATAATAATAATATATGTAATAATGGTAATGTGGTATGTATGTAATAATGGTAATAATAATAAATAATATATAATGTAGTAATATGTGTGTAATAATGTGTATGTGTAATAATAATAATAATAATAATAATAATATGTAATAATGTGTGTGTGTATGTGGTAATGTGTATGTATGTGGTATAATAATGTAATGATGTAATATGTGTATGTATGTAATGTGTAATGGTATGTAATAATGTGTAATAATGGTAATGATGTAATATGTGTGGTATGTGTATATTGGTAATGTAATAATAATAATGTTGTATTGTATGTGTAATATGTAATATGTAATAATGTAATAATATTATGTGTGTGTATGTGTGTAATAATAATAATATGTATGTATAATGGTAATAATAATAATAATAATAATAATGTTAATAATAATAATAATAATGTGTAATGTAATGTGTAATAATGTGTGTAATGTATGTAATGTATGTATGTAATGTATGAGTATATGTAATGTGTGTATGTGTGGTAATGTAATATGTCAATAATAATGTAATGGTAATGTAATATGTATGTAATAATGTATATGTGTGGTATGTAATGTGTAATATGTAATGTGTAATAATAATATGTAATGTGTATGTAATGTGTAATAATAATATGTAATAATAATAATATAATATGTAGTATGTAATAATAATAATAATAATAATGTAATAATAATAATATATATGTATATGATATATGTATATATATATTATAGTAATAATATATATATATATATATGTGTGTAATGTATGTATGTATGTGTGTAATGTGTAATGTGATTGAGTATTGTGTAATGTAATGTGTATGTGTGTAATGTGTGTTGATGTGTGTATGTGTAATGTGTAATAATAATAATGCAATAATAATGATAATATTAATAATAATAATAATGTAATGTAATAATAATAATATGTATGTAATAATAGTAATAATAATAATAATAATAATAATAATAATAATGGTAATGTGGTGTGTGTAATGTCAGTAGTAATGTGTAATGTGTTGGTAATGTGTATGTGGTAATGTGTATGTGTGTGTGTGTGTAATGTAATGAATGTAATGTTATGTATGTAATAATAATGTAATAATAATAATAATAATAATATAATAATGTTGTAATAATAATAATATGTAATAATAATGTAATAATATGTAATGTATAATAATAATATGTAATAATAATAATATGTGTATAATGTGTATATGTATAATATGTATATGAGTAATAATAATAATATGTAATGTGTATGTAATAATAATAATAATAATATGT
>NW_024728376.1:0-11466 GCF_018991925.1 Homarus americanus
AGAGCAACCAGTCAGCACAACACCCCAACTTATGCTTTGCTGTTGGATATTTATTTTCGTTTCACTATTTTAAACTCTGGGAGATATGACGTTAAATAAATAGACACTGCCCATAGCATTTTCAGTATTTTCGCAACCTGAACAATGAAAAGGAGAATAAATATCCAACAGCAAAACATAAATTGGGGTGTTGTGCTGACTGATTCCTCTGTTTTCCTATTGGCTGTAATTTGATGACGTACATCTTATTCCACCAATTACAGTTATGTAAGAGATTACTGGAAGATTGGTAGAATGCAATATATACTACACCACTATCCAATGTATTGGGGCACTGCCTCCCCTAGGAGGACCTATTGTGAGCCACAGGCTTTGGCAGGATCCCTGGGAGCAGTGGCGCCCCATAAAGAGGCCTGGGGGAGCCACCGCTTCTGGAAGGGCCCCTGAAGGCGCCACCGCCGCTGGCAGGGCCTCTGGGAGCACCACGGTCCCTAGGAACGTACCTATAGGCGCCGCTGTCCCAGGGAAGGCCCCAGGGATCAAGGCTGTCCCTGTGAGGGTCCCTAGGGTCGCTAGCGCCCCTGGGGTAGCGAGCGCCCAAAGCAGGGCCCATGGGGGCGCCGCCGTCCCTGTGAGGGTCCCTAGGAGTGTTGCCGTCCCTGCGAGGGTTCCTTGTAGCGTTGTCATCCCTCAGAGGCCCTGGAAGCTCGGCTGTTCCTGGAGGAGCCCCTGTCGACGCCGCCTTCCCTGAGAAGGCCTCTAGGATTGCGGTTGTCCCTAAGAGCGCCCCTGGTGGATTCAGCGCCCCTGACAGGTCCCCTGGGGGCACCGCCGACCCTGAGAGGGCCCTCGGGACGCGTCCGTGCCTTGCATGGCCAAGTGACCCTCACAGGGATAGCGGCGATCCCAGCGACCCTTACAGGGACGGGGGTGCCTTGAGGGGTGTTCCCAGGGACGGCGGCGCCCCCAGGGGCCATACCACAGAGTTGGCGAATTCAGTGGCCCTTCCAGAGGCGGTATCTCACCCAGGGTCCCTTTATGGGGCGCCTCTGCCCCAAATGACCCTGCCAAGGGCTGCAGCGCCCCTATGGGCCCTCCTAGGGCCCTCAGCGCTGGTATGGGCCCTCCTATTCATAGTGGGTGCCTTTCCAGGGGCGTCAGGGTCTCCACCAGGGGCGACGGCGCCCCCAGGGGCCCTTCCACAAGCAGCATCGCCTTAAGAACTTCATAGTTTTGTCTTACATTTTGCATTCATCCAGTAATCCCTTACTTAACTGTGATTGGTGGAGCAAGATGACGTCATCAAATTACAGCCAATACGAGAACAGAGCAACCAGTCAGCACAACACCCCAACTTATGCTTTGCTGTTGGATATTTATTTTCGTTTCACTATTTTAAACTCTGGGAGATATGACGTTAAATAAATAGACACTGCCCATAGCATTTTCAGTATTTTCGCAACCTGAACAATGAAAAGGAGAATAAATATCCAACAGCAAAACATAAGTTGGGGTGTTGTGCTGACTGATTCCTCTGTTTTCCTATTGGCTGTAATTTGATGACGTTACATCTTATTCCACCAATTACAGTTATGTAAGAGATTACTGGAAGAATGCAATATATACTACACCACTATCCAATGTATTGGGGCACTGCCTTCCCTAGGAGGACCTATTGTGAGCCACAGGCTTTGGCAGGATCCCTGGGAGCAGTGGCGCCCCATAAAGAGGCCTGGGGGAGCCACCGCCTCTGGAAGGGCCCCTGAAGGCGCCTCCGCCGCTGGCAGGGCCTCTGGGAGCACCACGGTCCCTAGGAACGTACCCATAGGCGCCTCTGTCCCAAGAAAGGCCCCAGGGATCAAGGCTGTCCCTGTGAGGGTCCCTAGGGTCGCTAGCGCCCCTGGGGTAGCGAGCGCCCATAGCAGGGCCCATGGGGGCGCCGCCGTCCCTGTGAGGGTCCCTAGGAGTGTTGCCGTCCCTGCTAGGGTTCCTTGTAGCGTTGTCATCCCTCAGAGGCCCATGGAAGCTCGGCTGTTCCTGGAGGAGCCCCTGTCGACGCCGCCTTCCCTGAGAAGGCCTCTAGGATTGCGGTTGTCCCTAAGAGCGCCCCTGGTGGATCCAGCGCCCCTGACAGGTCCTGAGGCACCGACCTGAGAGGCCCTCAGGTAGCGTCCGTGCCTTGTAGCCGTGACCCTCACAGGGATAGCAGCGATCCAGCGACCCTTACAGGGGACAGAGTGCCTTGAGGGTGTTCGGGGACAGCAGCGTTGGGGCCATACCACAGAGTTGGCGCATTCAGTGGCCCTTCCAGAGGCGGTGTATCACCCAGGGTCCCTTTATGGGGCGCCTCTGCCCAAAATGACCCTGAAAATGGCTGCAGCGCCCCTATGGGCCCTCATAGGCCCCTCAGCGCTGATATGGGCCCTCCTAGTCATAGTTGGTGCCTTTCCAGGGGCGTCAGGGTCTCCACCAGGGGCGAAGGCGCCCCCAGGGCCCCTTCCACAAGCAGCATCGCCCTAAGAACTTCATAGTTTTTGTCTTGTTTTGCATTCATCAGTAATCCCTTACTTAACTGTGATTGGTGGGCAAGATGACGTCATCAAGTAGCCAATAGGAGCAAACAGCAGTCGGCACAACACCCCAACATGCTTTGCTGTTGGATATTTATTTTCGTTCACTATTTTAAACTGGGAGATATGACGTTAAATAAATAGACTCCTTATAGCATTTTCAGTATTATCGCAACCTGAAAAATGAAAAGGAAAATAAATATTCAACAGCAAAACATAAGTTGGGGTGGGCTGAATCTTTCCTATTAGCTGCTGGTAATAAGCGTATCTGTCCTTGGTACAGTTATATGAATACTGGAAAGATGACAGAATGCAATATATACTACCACTATCAATGTGTTGGGGCACTGCCTCCCCTAGGAGGACCTATTGTGAGCCACAGGCTTTGGCAGGATCCCTGGGAGCAGTGGCGCCCCATAAAGAGGCCTGGGGGAGCCACCGCCTCTGGAAGGGCCCCTGAAGGCGCCACCGCCGCTGGCAGGGCCTCTGGGAGCACCACGGTCCCTAGGAACGTACCTATAGGCGCCGCTGTCCCAGGGAAGGCCCCAGGGATCAAGGCTGTCCCTGTGAGGGTCCCTAGGGTCGTTAGCGCCCCTGGGGTAGCGAGCGCCCATAGCAGGGCCCATGGGGGCGCCGCCGTCCCTGTGAGGGTCCCTAGGAGTGTTGCCGTCCCTGCGAGGGTTCCTTGTAGCGTTGTCATCCCTCAGAGGCCCATGGAAGCTCGGCTGTTCCTGGAGGAGCCCCTGTCGACGCCGCCTTCCCTGAGAAGGCCTCTAGGATTGCAGTTGTCCCTAAGAGCGCCCCTGGTGGATCCAGCGCCCCTGACAGGTCCCCTGGGGGCACCGCCGACCCTGAGAGGGCCCTCGGGACGCGTCCGTGCCTTGCATGGCCAAGTGACCCTCACAGGGATAGCGGCGATCCCAGCGACCCTTACAGGGACGGGGGTGCCTTGAGGGGTGTTCCCAGGGACGGCGGCACCCCCAGGGGCCATACCACAGAGTTGGCGAATTCAGTGGCCCTTCCAGAGGCGGTATCTCACCCAGGGTCCCTTTATGGGGCGCCTCTGCCCCAAATGACCCTGCCAAGGGCTGCAGCGCCCCTATGGGCCCTCCTAGGGCCCTCAGCGCTGGTATGGGCCCTCCTATTCATAGTGGGTGCCTTTCCAGGGGGGGCAGGGTCTCCACCAGGGGCGACGGCGCCCCCAGGGGCCCTTCCACAAGCAGCATCGCCCTAAGAACTTCATAGTTTTGTCTTACATTTTGCATTCATCCAGTAATCCCTTACTTAACTGTGATTGGTGGAGCAAGATATGACGTCATCAAATTACAGCCAATAGGAGAACAGAGCAACCAGTCAGCACAACACCCCAACTTATGCTTTGCTGTTGGATATTTATTTTCGTTTCACTATTTTAAACTCTGGGAGATATGACGTTTAAATAAATAGACACTGCCCATAGCATTTTCAGTATTTACCATAACCTGAACAATGAAAAGGAGAATAATGTCCAACAGCAAAACATAAATTGGGGTATTTGTGCTGACTGATTCACTCTGTTGCCCTGTTAGCTAAACTACAGTTATGTGAATACTGGAAGGTGTCAGAATGCAATATATACTACCACTATCAATGTGTTGGGCACTGCCTCCCCCTAGGAGGGACCTGTTGGCGAGCCACGGGCTGCAGCAGGATCCTGGGGAGCAGTGGCGCCCCATGCAAAGGAGCCCTGGGGGCCACCGCACCTGGAAGAAACCCCTAAGCGCCACCGTAGCTGGCGAAACTCCTGGGGCACCGCGGTCCCTAAAACGTACCTATAAGCGCGCCGCTGTTCCCGAGAAGGCCCCAGGGATCAAGGCTGTCCCTGTGAGGGTCCCTAGGGTCGCAAGCGCCCCTGGGGTAGCGAGCGCCCATAGCAGGGCCCATGGGGGCGCCGCCGTCCCTGTGAGGGTCCCTAGGAGTGTTGCCGTCCCTGCGAGGGTTCCTTGTAGCGTTGTCATCCCTCAGAGGCCCATGGAAGCTCGGCTGTTCCTGGAGGAGCCCCTGTCGACACCGCCTTCCCTGAGAAGGCCTCTAGGATTGCGGTTGTCCCTAAGAGCGCCCCTGGTGGATCCAGCGCCCCTGACAGGTCCCCTGGGGCCACCGCCGACCCTGAGAGGGCCCTCGGGACGCCTCCGTGCCTTGCATGGCCAAGTGACCCTCACAGGGATAGCGCCGATCCCAGTGACCCTTGCAAGGACGGGGGCGCCTTGAGGGGTGTTCCCAGGGATGGCGGCGCCCCCAGGGGCCATACCACAGAATTGGCGCATTCAGTGGCCCTTCCAGAGGCGGTGTATCACCCAGGGTCCCTTTTTGGGGCGCCTCTGCCCAAAATGACCATGAAAAGGGCTGCAGCGCCCCTATGGGCCCTCCTAGGCCCCTCAGCGCTGATATGGGCCCTCCTAGTCATAGTTGGTGCCTTTCCAGGGGCGTCAGGGTCTCCACCAGGGGCGACGGCGCCCCCAGGGGCCCTTCCACAAGCAGCATCGCCCTAAGAACTTCATAGTTTTGTCTTACATTTTGCATTCATCCAGTAATCCCTTACTTAACTGTGATTGGTGGAGCAAGATGTAACGTCATCAAATTACAGCCAATAGGAGAACAGAGCAACCAGTCAGCACAACACCCCAACTTATGCTTTGCTGTTGGATATTTATTTTCGTTTCACTATTTTAAACTCTGGGAGATATGACGTTAAATAAATAGACACTGCCCATAGCATTTTCAGTATTTTCGCAACCTGAACAATGAAAAGGAGAATAAATATCCAACAGCAAAACATAAGTTGGGGTGTTGTGCTGACTGATTCCTCTGTTTTCCTATTGGCTGTAATTTGATGACGTTACATCTTATTCCACCAATTACAGTTATGTAAGAGATTACTGGAAGAATGCAATATATACTACACCACTATCCAATGTATTGGGGCACTGCCTTCCCTAGGAGGACCTATTGTGAGCCACAGGCTTTGGCAGGATCCCTGGGAGCAGTGGCGCCCCATAAAGAGGCCTGGGGGAGCCACCGCCTCTGGAAGGGCCCCTGAAGGCGCCACCGCCGCTGGCAGGGCCTCTGGGAGCACCACGGTCCCTAGGAACGTACCTATAGGCGCCTCTGTCCCAGGGAAGGCCCCAGGGATCAAGGCTGTCCCTGTGAGGGTCCCTAGGGTCGCTAGCGCCCCTGGGGTAGCGAGCGCCCATAGCAGGGCCCATGGGGGCGCCGCCGTCCCTGTGAGGGTCCCTAGGAGTGTTGCCGTCCCTGCGAGGGTCCCTTGTAGCGTTGCCATCCCTCAGAGGCCCATGGAAGCTCGGCTGTTCCTGGAGGAGCCCCTGTCGACGCCGCCTTCCCTGAGAAGGCCTCTAGGATTGCGGTTGTCCCTAAGAGCGCCCCTGGTGGATCCAGCGCCCCTGACAGGTCCCCTGGGGCCACCGCCGACCCTGAGAGGGCCCTCGGGACGCCTCCGTGCCTTGCATGGCCAAGTGACCCTCACAGGGATAGCGCCGATCCCAGTGACCCTTGCAAGGACGGGGGCGCCTTGAGGGGTGTTCCCAGGGACGGCGGCGCCCCCAGGGGCCATACCACAGAGTTGGCGCATTCAGTGGCCCTTCCAGAGGCGGTGTATCACCCAGGGTCCCTTTATGGGGCGCCTCTGCCCCAAATGACCCTGCCAAGGGCTGCAGCGCCCCTATGGGCCCTCCTAGGGCCCTCAGCGCTGGTATGGGCCCTCCTAGTCATAGTGGGTGCCTTTCCAGGGGCGTCAGGGTCTCCACCAGGGGCGACGGCGCCCCCAGGGGCCCTTCCACAAGCAGCATCGCCCTAAGAACTTCATAGTTTTGTCTTACATTTTGCATTCATCCAGTAATCCCTTACTTAACTGTGATTGGTGGAGCAAGATGACGTCATCAAATTACAGCCAATAGGAGAACAGAGCAACCAGTCAGCACAACACCCCAACTTATGCTTTGCTGTTGGATATTTATTTTCGTTTCACTATTTTAAACTCTGGGAGATATGACGTTAAATAAATAGACACTGCCCATAGCATTTTCAGTATTTTCGCAACCTGAACAATGAAAAGGAGAATAAATATCCAACAGCAAAACATAAATTGGGGTGTTGTGCTGACTGATTCCTCTGTTTTCCTATTGGCTGTAATTTGATGACGTACATCTTATTCCACCAATTACAGTTATGTAAGAGATTACTGGAAGATTGGTAGAATGCAATATATACTACACCACTATCCAATGTATTGGGGCACTGCCTCCCCTAGGAGGACCTATTGTGAGCCACAGGCTTTGGCAGGATCCCTGGGAGCAGTGGCGCCCCATAAAGAGGCCTGGGGGAGCCACCGCCTCTGGAAGGGCTCCTAGGGGCGTCACCACCCTTGGAACGGTCTCTGCAGGCGTCACTGTCCCTGGGAGGGCCCTTGGGGGCGCTATCGCTTTTAGGAGGGCCCGAGGAATCGCCACCGCCCCTGAGAGAACTCTTGGCAGTGCCGTCGCCCCTGGAAGGTCCTTGTCGGCTGTTGTGTTTGCACTATTTAAATCTCTGAGAGATATAACGTTAAATAAATACACCGCCCATTGCATTTCTAGTGTCATCGCAACCTGAACAGTGAAAAGTAGATTATATATCCAAGAGGAAAACATAAGTTGGGGTGTTGTGCTGACTGATTGCTCTGTTCTCCTATTGGCTGTAATTTGGTGGGTTTACATTTTAGTCCACCAATCACAGTCAAGTAAGGGATTGCTGGACAAATGCAATATGTACGACACCAGGGTGAAGCCTCTGGGGCGCTGTCGCTCCTGGGAGGGCCTCTGGGGGTGCTGCCACCGCTGGGAAGACCTGGGGACGCTGCCGCCCGTGTGAGGGCCCCTTTACCTCTTTAACCCCATTTCCTATTAAAACGTTTTTTCCCGTACCCCCTTTTCACTGTTCCCTCTTCATTCCTTTTTTCCCTCCTACTATTTTTTACCCATGTGCCCCTATTTCGGTTTTTCTAAGCCTCAACTATTTTCTCTTCTTCTTGGGATATAATATATAAATATAATTTGGGAATAATAATATATATAAATATACTTATTTTCGTTGTTTATTAAAAAAATATTTACATAGTAATTAAATTAATTAAATTATTGTGGTGATACCACACCACCAAAGGCTGTGTCCGTTCCTGGTATGACAGTCAGTTGTATCACACACACAGCTCTTATAGTAGTAGCCACAGTCCCTAAGCACGTCCACAATGTTCTTGTCAGTAACAGACAGCCAGCCTAAGGGGCTTCACACTGCCTCTTTTTCACAAAGCTCTTATTAGCTGTACATAATAACTAGCACTCTCTCAAAGCCCATGGCAGTTTATACAGGCCCCATGTAGACCCTGATAGCAGTCTCCCACAGGTCCTGGCAACACCACAGAACCCTCTAGGAGCCTCACACAGACCCTTAGGAGTATCAATCAGACCCCTTAGATAGCAGTCTATGAGCCTCAAACATCAAGTATTATTCACAAACAGCCCCTAGCAGCCTCATGTACACCCTAGGGGCCTCACAAGCAGCCCCTAGCAGTGACACACTGCCTCAAAAGAATTACAAAATATTTAATAATTACAAATTAGTCCACAAGAAAAACTTCTTAGATTTTCAACATGTACAACATAGACAAAAACAAATTATAATTCCAAAAGTTTGTCCTCAGGAAACTCATTGCTTACTTACACACAAGTTGTAAAGTACGTAAAAAATACCGAGAATTACAGTAAATACTTAAACTATCATCTTTTATTACAAACAGTAAGTTCAACAAAGTTATTACACACTATTGATCAAGTTTATGAATACAGTATACTATAACTCCCAGTAATTATAACAGCTTTACAATGTACTTGTAACCAATGTTACAGGGTCTTTTTGTATTCAAAGTCATTAAGCGAGCTAAAGTCACCAGAGACATCCTATTGGTGGACCACAGCAGTGACGTCACTAGTTGCCTACGTCATTGGTGGGACTGAAACCCAACATTTTACAATGATCTAACTTAACAAAAATTGGACTTGTTCTTTAACTTCAGTCATAATTCTGACTATTATTTAACAGTCATTCTTGAGAACTTACAGATAACATCCACACAATAGTTTATAATAAGTGTATTACAGTCTGACCCTTAGTAACCCACAAGTCTATATGGTTACTCCCATACAAAACCTCCCCTCTCTCGTACACATCACAGCGAGTCCTCCTCTCATCTACACTTTACAGTGAGTCCTCCTCTCACATCTACACTTTACAGTGAGTCCTCCTCTCGCATCTACACTTTACAGTGAGTCCTCCTCTCACATCTACACTTTACAGTGAGTCGTCCTCTCGCATCTACACTTTACAGTGAGTCCTCCTCTCACATCTACACTTTACAGTGAGTCCTCCTCTCACATCTACACTTTACAGCGAGTCGTCCTCTCGCATCTACACTTTACAGTGAGTCCTCCTCTCACATCTACACTTTACAGTGAGTCCTCCTCTCACATCTACACTTTACAGTGAGTCCTCCTCTCACATCTACACTTTACAGTGAGTCCTCCTCTCACACCTACACTTTACAGTGAGTCCTCTCACATCTACACTTTACAGTAAGTCCTTCACTCATTCCTACACAATACAGCGAGTCCTTCCCTCAGTCCTACACAATACTGCTCGTCCTTCCCTCATTCCTACAGTCGTCCGTAATTAAACTTTCAATATACTGTTATAATCTGTTGTAGTATTTCTGCGGACGTAGCTAACCAACAATTAATTCTACACGATACAACTTTCTGCCATGTCGGGTAAGAGACCTGTTCATGGCAGATTCATCTTTTTCTGTCCTCTTGGTCGTTTCTCTTCCTCCTGATGGTACTTCGTCATCTGGACACCATGTTGTGGTTCTCATCCTCCCTCGAGAGGTATTTCTCTATCTACCTGGAAAAGGAACAATATTCTAATTATAAAAAACAAAATTACTCTTTCTTCACACACTCATTCAATATTCACACTACCGGGTGGATTAATTGTGTTCTGGCATAATACTTTATCACCCACAACAGGTCATGATTTCCTTCTGTCGCCTCACAAGTCAACATCACTCACCAGCAACACGTCTTTTCCTGAAAATCACTGCCATGCTATCCACACACCCGGCACACCGCCACACACACACACCCGGCACACCGCCCCACACACACACACACGTTTGAGCCTAAATTTGCTATTTGTATTTTATTTCTGACATTCATAGATCACTTAAACACTTATGAATACACTGGCGTTAATGGCCTCCCGACACTAGGGGTCGCGTCTGATCGTTAGAAGAAATTCTTAATGAAGATTGAAGGCAGACTACACAGTTGAAGTATAATAAAGATATCTCTACTTTTATCCATGAATGAGGAACAAATTTGCAGTAATGCAAGTTAAGACCTGCGCCGACTCTGAACAACTACTAATAAGGTGTTTGTGTGGTTTCGTCATGGACACGATTAGGCTTTATATCTAATGTTCAAAAGCCTCTAAAATCGTGTTAAAAACTTTATATAAATACTAAACCACGTATTGTCTGGGAGAGACGGCCGGGTTAATCAGCTATAGCGCCTACAACGAAAAAACAAAATAAATATGCAATTTTTCTTTGAGTAGTTGGCTAGTTAATCCGGTCGTTTCTCACTTTTACTTTTATCCTCTTCGCCACTGTTAGCCGCTTGGGTACTGGTTCCACGTTGTATCTGTACACTAAAGTCACAAAATACATAGAAAACCTTACACTTCTATGAACAAATCACGATGAAATGGGTTATTACTGCGCTGAAACTGTTAACATTATCCAATATGATTAAGTCGCAGTCATCAAAATTTCTAAACAATTAATGGACCATCGAATTGACGTAGATTGCAGAGAGAAATATCCTGTAAGGGTTATTATACATAGTGCCATACCCTATATTTTCCACACGAACACACAAATAATGGCGTCTAAATTCTTAGGATCTTGACTACTGGATGTATTAATTTGAAATCCTTCATTTTCTATATTTCGGAACAGTTTGTAAAGGTTAACTTCCAACACACTACCACTTGCCGTCACGGTCAACTCCATACTGGCCAGCTGATCCGAGTGCTCCCTCGGACCCTCCCTCCCCGTCTGGTTATCCCTAGACTAAAAGTTCATCCACGTCTCCGCCTCCACCCACTTCCACCACTGACTGAACTGAACCATCTCCAGTGCGAACATATCAAAACATACACTCTTGTATTGAAGCGCATGATATAAAGCGTCACTGGCTGCGTTGTCATAGTAAAATGAACATAAGGAGTCTGCAATAGGCCGGTTGGCCTATGCATGGCAGTTCCTGTCGAGAGTTACTACCACTCTCTATCATCCATGAATCTATCTAGCCTCCTTTTGAAACTTTCCAGCGTTCCAGCACTTACTACAAAGTTGCTAAGCTTGTTCCATTCGTCCACCACCCTATTTGTGAACCAGTTCCTTCCTATCCCCCTCCTAACCCTAAACTTATCCAACTTAAATACGTTGCTCCGAGTCCTATCCTGCTCGGATATTATAAGAACTTTATCTATATCCCCT
Organism: Homarus americanus; assembly: GCF_018991925.1. Taxonomy (NCBI): domain Eukaryota; kingdom Metazoa; phylum Arthropoda; class Malacostraca; order Decapoda; family Nephropidae; genus Homarus; species Homarus americanus. The sequence goes on from NW_024728376.1 coordinate 11,221, forward strand.
TTATTGATTCCTTTCACCCACTTAAATACTTCTATCATATCTCCCCGCACTCTTCGTCTTTCAACCCGACTCTCACACCCTCTCTCACTACATCCTCACTTGCCCTATGACCTCCTCCTATAGGTTCCCAGCTGTTACCAACACCTCTTCCCTCCCAGACCAGATATCCCTCCTCCTAGTCACAGGCCTGGCATTTGACATTATTAGGGACCTGCCACTCTTTGCCATAAACAGATAAAATGTACC
>NW_024728377.1:0-30517 GCF_018991925.1 Homarus americanus
ATCAGTGTGCTTCGTTCAGTTGCAGTGTAGCCCTCACACCCGGCTCACAACCTTGCCCAGGGGTGCCCAGCCTTCACCCCGTTTCCTTGGCACTAGTGTGCCAGCCCTCACACCCAGGTTCGCAGCACCTGAGGTGCAGCCCTTACTCGGGTCATGGTGCTGGGGGTGCTCGCTCCCTCGCACCCAGGTTCATAACCCCACTCAGAAAGGTTGCCCCGCTTCCCTCACCCCAGGTCATGTCAGCAAAGTGCAGCACTCACACCCAGTTTCCATTACGCTGCTCAGGGTGCCGGCATTTCACCAGTTCATGTGTGTCACTGAAGGGTGCCGGGCCTCCTCCCAGGTCTGTAGCACTGAAGGAATCCCGGCCCTCAAACCCGGGTCGCCAGTGCTGAAAATTTTTGCCCTCCCTCGATTCACTGCTTTGAAGAGTGCCCGGCCCTCACACCCGAGGGTCGCTGTCACTATAGGGGTGGCCAGCCCTCAGACCAGGTCCATGTCACTGAAGGCCCGGCCCTCAAACCCCGATTCATGGCATTGAAAGGGGTCCCCGGCCTCACCGTGGGTCAGCCTTGAAGGGTGCAGCCCTCACACCCCGGGTCATGTGGGGTGCCCGGCCTCATACCCCGGGTCATGGTGCTGAAGGGGTGCCGTCCCTCACACCCTGGGTCATGTGAAGGGTGCCCGGCCCTCACACCCTGATTCGCTAGCACTGAAGGGGTGCCCCAGCCCTCACCTGGGTCATGTGAAGGGGTGCCAGCCTCACACCCCCAGTTCACAACACTGTAGGAGGGCCCGGCCTTAACACCCCCGTTCCTTAAGCACTGAGCAGATTGCCAGCCCTCACACATGGGTCATGTGAAGGAGTTGCCCGGCCTCCCACACACCCCGGCTCCCCACAGCTGCTACAAATTGCCCGGCCTTCACCCCGTTTCATGGCACCTCAGGCCTGCCCGGCCCTCACACCAGGTTCATAGCATGAAGGGTGCAGCCCGCCTCCGGGTCATGGTGCTGGGGGTGCCCGGCCCTCACACACCCAGTCACCATGTCACCTAAAGGGGTTTGGCTTGCCTCACCAGTTTCATTGCACTATGGGGTTGCCCAGCATTATTTTGGTTCATGTCCTGAAAGGGTGCCCGGGCCCTCCTCCCCAGGTCCATAACACTGAAGGGATCAGCCCTCAAACCCCGGGTCATGGTGCTGGTGCTGCCCTGCCCTCATCGATTCCTTGCTTTTCAGAGGTGCCCGGCCCTCACACCCCAGGTCATGTCAGGGTGCCCTTCCCTCACACCCCAGGTCATGTGAAAAGTGCCCTTCCTCACCACAGTTCCACAGCACTGTAAGGTGCCTTGCCTTCACACACGTTTCATAGCACCTGAAAAGGGTGCCCGGCCCTCAAACCCCGGGTCATAACACTGAGAGGGATCCGGCCTCAAACCCCAGGTCACTTAGTGCTGAAGGTGCCTGCCCTCATCGATTCACGGCACTGAAAGTGCCAGCCCCTCCACCCCAGGTCAGTGAGTGCGGCCTCCACCACAGTTCAACAGCACTGAATGCCTTGCCCTTCACACCCCGTTTCACAGCACCTGAAAGGGTGCGGCCCTCAACCAGGTTCATGTGAGGGTGCCCGGCCCTCACACTCAGGCCATGGAGCTGTAAGGGGTCCCTGGCCTTCACACCCCGTTCAAGCACTGAAAGTGCCCGGCCCTAAAACCCGGGTCATGAAAGTGCAGCCCTCACACACACTGGTTCAAAAGCACTGTATAGGTGCCCACACTCAACCCGTTTCCATCGCATTAGGGGTGCACGACCCTCTCACCGCAGGTCATAGTGTTGAAGGGTGCCCAGCCCTCCACCCCGATTCATGGCATTGAAGGTGCCAGCCCTCCACCCTGGGTCATGTGAAAAGGGTGCCCAGCCCTCCACCCCGGTACACAACACTGTAGGGGTGCCCGGTCTTCCACCACAGTTCACAGCACTGTGGGGTCCCCGGGCCTCACACCCCAGGTCTTGTCACTAAAGGGGTGCCCGACACTCACCCGTTTCATGGCATAAGGGGTCCCCAGCCCTCACACCCGGGTCATGTCACTAAAAGGGGTGCGGCACTCCACACCCCGTTTCATTACGCAAAGTGCCGGCATTCACCCCGGTTCATGTCACTGAAAGGGTGCCAGCCTCCTCCCAGGTCATAGCACTGAGGATCCAGCCTCACACCCGGGTCATGGCACTGATTGGGTGCCCGGCCCTCTAACCCGAGATCATGGCACTGATGGCGTGCCAGGCCCTCACACCTGAGCCATGGTGCTGAAGGGTGCCCGACCCTCACACCGGGTCATGTGAAAAGAGCCAGCCCTCCACACCCCCAGGTCATGTGAGAAAGAGGTGCAGCCCCCTAACACAGTTCACAGCACTGTAAGGATGCCCGACCTTCACAGTTTCACATGGCACTGAAGGGGTGCCCAGCCCTCACATCCCTGTTCACTCAGCACTGAATAGGTGCCCAGCCCTCACACTCCGAGGTCCCCAATTCTGCTGGAGGGGTCCCCGGCCCTCACCCAGGTCATGTCACTAAGGGGTGATGATGCCACCAGGTCATGTCACTGAAGGTGCAGGGCCCCTCACACCTGGTCATAACACCTGATGGGGGTGCCCGGCCTCACAAACCGGTTCAGGGCACTGATGGGGTGTCCGCCCCTCACACCCCGAGTCATGGTGCTGAAGGTGCCCAGCCCTCACACCCGGTTCATGAAGGGGTGCCCTGGCTCACACCCCAGTTCACACCAGGGGTCCCCGGCTCAACCCCGGTCTTGTCACAAGGGTGCCCGCCCTCACACCCCGGTTCATGTCGCTGAAGGATGCCGGTCCTCACTCCGGGTCATGGTGCTGAAGGCCCCCCTTCACACCAGTCATGTCACTAGGGGTGCCAGCCTCACACCCCAGTCGCTGAAGGGGTGCCCGCCCTCACACCCCGGCCCACAGCACTGTAGGGGTGCCCGGCCTCAACCCCGGTTCATGGCACTAAAGGGGTGCCCGCCCTAACACCCCCTGTTCATGCAGACTGAATGGGTGCCCGACCCTCACCTCCGGGTCATGGTGCTGGAGGGTCCCCGCCTCACACCCAGGTCATGTCACTAAAGGGAGTGACCGGCCCTACCCCAGTTCATGTCACTGACGGGGTAGCCTACACCCCGGTTCATGGCACTGATGGAGTGCCTGGCCCTCAAACCGGTTCAGGGCACTGATGGGTGTCCGCCCTCACACCCGAGTCATGGTGCTGGGTGCCCGGCCCTCACACCCAGTTCATTTTAGCAGTGTCCGCTCTCACACCCCAGTTCACAGTGTAGTCCCCAGGCCTCAACCCCGAAGTCTTGTCACTAAGCGGTGCCGGCCCTCACACCCCGGGTCATGTCGCTGAAGGATGCCCGCCTCCCACCTCGGTCATGGTGCTGAAGGGTCCCCGCCCTCACACCCAGGTCATGTCACAAAGGTGCCCGGCCCTCACACCCGAGACATGGAGCTGAAGGGGTGCCCGCCCTCACACCGGGTCATGTGGGGTGCCCGGCTCACACTCCGGTCTTGTGTGCCCGGCCTTCTCACCCCGTTTATAGCACTGGGGCAAGTCGCCTCACACCCCGTGTTCATGGCACTGAAGCCGTTCCCTCACACCCCTGTTCATGGTACTGAAGGGGTGCCTGGCCCTCACACTCGCGTCATGGTGCTAGGAGGTGTCCAGCCTCACACCACGGGTCATGTCACTAAAGGGGTGCACGCTCACACCACAGGTCATGGCACTGATTGGGTGCCCGCCCTCCAACACGGTTCATGGGACTGATGGCGTGCCAGGTCCTCACACCCTGAGCCATGGTGCTGAAGGGGTGCCGACCACACCCCGGGTCATGTGAAGGGGCCCGCCCTCACACCCCGGGTCATGTGAAGGTGCCTGCCCACACCCCTGTTCACAGCACTGGATGCCCGGCCTTCACAACCCGTTCATGGCACTGAAGGGGTGCCCGCCTCACACCCCTGTTCATGGCACTGAATGGGTGCCCGGCCCTCACACCCGGGGTCATGGTGCTGGAGGGGTCCCCGGCCCTCACACCCCCTGGCATGTCACTAAAGGGGTGACCGGCCCCTACCCCCGGGTCATGTCACTGAAGGTGCAGGGCCACACCCCAGGTCATGGCACTGATGGGGTGCCCGGCCCTCACAAACCGGTTCAGGGCACTGATGGGGTGTCCGCCTCACACCCAGCCCAGGGTTGAAGGGGTGCCCGGCCCTCACACCCGGTTCATGTGAAGGTGCCCGGCTCTCACACCCCTGTCACAGGATTAGTCCCGGCCTCAACCCCGGGACTTGTCACTAAAGAGGGTGCCCAGCCCTCACCACCCAGTTCATGTCGCTGAAGGATGCCCGGCCCCTCAACTCCAGGTTATGGTGCTGGAAGGGTCCCCCGGCCTCACACCCCAGGTCATGTCACTAAAAAAGCCTGGCCCTCACACCCGAGTATGGTGCTGAGGGTGCCAGGCTCACCCCCGGTTCACAGCACTGAAGGGTGCCCGGCCTCACAACCCGGTTCATGGCACTAAAGGTGCCCGCCCTAACACCCCTGTTCATGGCACTGAATGGGTGCCCGGCCTCACCTGGGTCATGTGCTGGAGGGGTCCCGGCCCCTCACACCCCGGGTCATGTCACTAAAGGGTGACCGGCCCTACCCCCGGTCATGTCACTGACGGGTGCAGGGCCTCACACCCCGGGTCATGGCACTGATGGGGTGCCCGCCCTCACAAACCAGTTCAGGGCACTGATGGGTGTCCGCCCCTCACACCCCGAGTCATGGTGCTGAAGGGGTGCCCGGCCTCACAACCCGAGTTCATTTGAGCGGTGTCCGGCTCACCCCGGTTCACAGCACTAGGGGTCCCCGGCCTCAACCCCGGTCTTGTCACTAAAGCGGTGCCCGCCCTCACACCCGGGTCATGTCAGCTGAAGGGATGCCCTGGCCTCACACCCGGTCATGGTGCTGGGAAGGGTCCCCCCCACACCCCGGGTCATGTCACTAAAGGGGTGCCCGGCCCCACACCCCGGAGACATAGTGCTGAAGGTGCCTGGCCCTCACACCCGGTCATGTGAAGGTGCCTGGCCTCACACCTGGGCCCGGTAGGGGTGCCCGGCCTCACCCCGTTTCATGGCACTGAAAGGGTGCCCGCCTCACACCCTGTCCATGGCACTGAAGGGGTGCCCGTCCCTCACACCCCCTGTTCATGGTACTAAAGGGTGCCCGGCCCACACCTCCGCGTCATGGTGCTGAGGGGTCCCCCGCCCCTCACACCACGGGTCATGTCACTAAAGGTGCACGGCCTCACACCACAGGGTCATGGCACTGATGGGGTGCCCGCCCTCACACCCCGGTCAGGTGCTGAAGGGGTGCCCGTCCCTCACACCCGGGTCATGTAGTGCGTGGGCCCCTCACACCCAGGTTCTCAGAAGGGGTGCCTGCTCACACCCTGTTTCATGGCACTGAAAGGGGTGCCCGGCCTCACACCCCGGTTCATGACACTGAAGGGTTCCCTCCTCATACCCAGGGCATAGTGCTGCAGGGGTGCCTGGACTCACACCCCGGGTCATGTCACTGAAGGTGCCCGAACGTCACACCCGGGTCATGTCACTGAATGGGTGTCCGCCCACACTCCGGCCATGGTGCTGGAGGGTTTCCGGCCCTCACAGCCCGTGTCATTGTGCTGATGGGGTGCCCGCCCTCACACCCCGATTCATGCACTGAAATCGAGCCAGGCCTCACACCCGGGTCATGTGAAGGGTGCCTGGCCCTCACACCCCGGTCATGTGAAGGGGTTTGTCGACCCTCACACCCCGGGTCATAGTGGAGGTGCCCGCCCTCACAGCCCGGTTCACAGCACTGTAGGATGCCTGGCTCACACCCTGCTCAGTGCACTAAAAGGGTGCCCGGCCCCACACATCCCGGTACAAGGCACTGAAGGGTGCCCGGCCTCAAACCCCTGTTCATGGCACTGAAGGGGTGCCCGCCTCACCTGGTCATAGTGCTGGAGGGGTCCGGCCCTCACACCCACTGGCGTCACTAGTGTAATACCCTCACACCACGGGTCATGGCACTGATGGGGTGCCGGCCCACACCCCGGTTCATGGCACTGATGGGGTGCCCGGCCCTCACACCCCGAGTCATGGTGCTGAAGGTGCCTGACCTCACACCCGGGTCATGTGAAGGGGTGCCCGGCCTCACAGCCGGTTCACAGCACTGGGATGCCCGGCCTCACCCCGCTTAGTGCACTAAGGGTGCCCGGCCTCACATCCCGGCAAGGCACTGAAGGGTGCCCGCTCAAACCCTGTTCATGAGCACTGAAGGTGCCCGGCCTCACACTCCGGGTCATAGTGCTGAAGGGTGCCCGGCCTCACTCACCGGGTCAAGGGGAAGGCAGCCCCACATCCCGGTTCTGGCACTGAAGGGGTGCCCGGCCCTCACACCCTGTTCATGGTGACTGGGGTGCCCGGCCTCACACCCCGAGTCATGGTGATGAAGGGGTGCCTGGCCCACACCCCGGGTCATGTGGTGCCCGGCCCACACCCCGGTTCACAGTAGGTGCTCGGCCTCACACCCCGCTTTCATGGCACTGAAGGGTGCGCGGCCCTCACACCCCGGTTCATGGCACCTGGGGTACCCGGCCCTCACACCCTATTCATGGCACTGTAGGGGTGAACGGCCTCACACTCCGGGTCATGGTGCTGAGGCCCTGGCCCTCACACCCCGGGTCATGTCACTAAAGGGTGCCGGCCTCACACCCCGGGCTGGAAGCAGTGGCCGGCCTCACACCCAGGTCATGTGAAGGATGCCCGCCTCACATCCCGGGTCATGAGGCAGGGTGCCCGCCCTCACACCCCCGATTCATGTCACTGAAGGGGTGCCTGGCCTCACACCCCTGTCTTCCACAACCAGGGTGCCTGGCCTCACACCCTGTTCATGCACTGAAAGGTGCCGGCCTCACACCCCGGGTCATAGAAGGTGCCCGCCTCACACCGGATCACTTTAGGGTGCCTGGCTCACACCCTGTTCATGGCACTGAAAGGTGCCCGGCCCGCACCCGGTTCATGGCACTGAGATGTGCCCGGCCTCACACCCGGTTCATGGCACTGAAGGGTGGCCGGCCTCACACCTGGGCTGGAGCTGGAGGTGCCCGGCCTCACACCCCGGGTCATGGTGCTGAGGTGCCCGGCCTTCACACCCCGGTTCACAGCACTTTAGTGCCGGCCACACCCCTTTTCATGGCACTGAAAGGGTGTCCGGCCTCACACCCTGATCATGTCATTGAAGATGCTCGGCCTCACACCCCTGTGTCATGGTGCTGAGGGTGCCCGGCCTTCACACCCCTGCTTCATGGCACTGAAGTGCCCCCCACACCCCGGGTCATTGAAGGTGCCCGGCCTCACACCCGGATCACAGCACTTTAGGGGTGCCTGGCTCACACCCTGTTTCAGGGCACTGAAAGTGTGCCCGGCCTCGCACCCTGGTTCATGGCACTGAGATGCCCCTCACACCCCGGTCCGGCACTGAAGGTGCCCGGCCTCACACTCCGGGTCATGGAGCTGAGGTGCCTGGCCTCACACCCCGGCTCATGTGCTGAGGGGTGCCCGGCCTCACACCCCGGTTCACAGCACTTTAGTGCCGGGCCTCACACCCTGCTCTCATGGCACTGAAGGGTGCCCGGCCTCACACCCCTGATCATGTCATTGAAGATGTGCTCGGCCTCACACCCTCGTGTCATGGTGCTGAGGTGCCCGCCCTGACACCCAGGGTCATGTGAAGGGATGGCTGGCCCTCACACCCCGGGTCATGGTGCTGGAGGTGCCTGGCCCACACCCCGGTTCATGGCACTGAGGTGCCCGGCCCTCACACCCCGGATCACAGCACTTTAGGGTCCCGGCCTTCACACCTCTCATGGCACTAAACGGGTCCCCGGCCTCACACCCCGGTTCATGGCACTGAAAGGGTGCCTGGCCCTCACACCCCTGTTCATGAAACTGAAGGGTGCCTGGCCTCACACTCCGGGTCATGGTGCTGGGGTCCCAGGCCCTCACACCCCGGGTCATGTCACTAAATGGGTGCCTGGCCCTCACACCCGGGTCATATCACAAGGCACGCCCTCACCCCTGGTCATGGACCAATGGGTGCCTGCCCCACTAACACGATGCACTGAAGGTGCCTGGCCCTCACACTCCGGGTCATGTGAAGGTGCCTGACCACAGCCCGGGTCATGTGAAGGGATGCCCGGCCCTCACATCTGGGTCATGGTGTGTGAAGGTGCCTGACCACAGCCCGGGTCATGAAGGGATACCCGGCCACATCCTGGGTCATGGTGTTGAAGGAGTGCCCGGCCCCCCACCTGGTCACGGTGCTGGAGGCCGGCCTCACACCCCAGGTCATGTGAAGGGGTGGCCGGCCCACACACCCTGGTTCACAGCAACAGACAGGTGCCCGCTCACACCCCTTTTCATGGCACTGAAGAGGTGCCCGGCCGTCACACCCCGGGTCATGTGGTGGTGCCTGAACCTCACACCCGGGCCATGTGAAGGATGCCCGCCTCACACCCCGGGTCACGGTGTTGAAGGGGTGCAGGCCTCACACCCCGGTTCACAGCACTGTAGGGGTGCCTGGCTCACACTCCGCTCATGGCACTGAAGGGGTGCCCGGCCTCACACCCCGGTTCATGGCACTGAAGATGCCCGGCCTCACACCCCGAGTCATGGCAGAAGCGGTGCCCGGCCCTCACACCCCGGGTCACTGTGCAGGAGGGGTGCCTGGCCCACACCCTGGTCATGTGAAGGTGCCTGGCCATCATACCCCTGTTCACAGCAATGTACGGGTGTTCTGGCCCTCACACCCCGGGCCATGGTGCAGGAGGGGTTCCTGGCCCTCACACGCCAGTTCACAGCACTGTAGGGGTGCCCGGTCTCATACCCCGTTTCATGGCACTGAAAGGGTGCCCGGTCCTCACACCCGGGTCTTGTCACTGAAGGTGCCCGCCCCTCACACCCGGGTCATGGTGCTGAGGGTGCCTGGCCCTCACACCCCGGGTCATGTGAAGGTGCCTGACCACACCCCGGGTCATGTCACTAAAGGTGCACGGCCTCACCCCCAGGTCATAGACCTGGCGTTCCTGGCCTCACACCCCTGAATCATGGCACTGAATGGGTGCCTGGCCTCACACCCCGGGTCATGGAAGGGTGCCCGACCCTCACACCCCGGTCATGTGGAAGGTATGCCCGGCCCTCACACCCCGGTCATGGCGTTGAAGGGGTGCCTGGCCCTCACACCCGATTCATGGCATTGAAGGGGTGCCCGGCCTCACATCCTGGTTTATGAAGGGGTGCCCTGCTCACACCCCGAGTCATGGCACTGATTGGGTGCCCGGCCCTCACAAACCGGTCTAGGGCACTGATGGGGTGCCTCCCTCACACCCCGAGTCATGGTGCTGAAGGGTGCCTGGCCCTCACACCCTGGGTCATGTGAAGGCGCGCCCTCACACCCCGGTTCATGTGGCACTGAAGGTGCCCGGCCTCACACCCCTGTTCATCGTCTGAACGGGTGCCCGCCCTCACACCCCCGATCATGGTGCTGAAGGGGTGCCCGCCCTCACACCCCTGTTCATGGTACTGAAGGGGTGCCCGGCCCTCACACCCCGAGTCATGGTGCTGAAGGGGTGCCGGGCCCTCACACCCCTGGGTCATGTGAAGGCGGCCCTCACACCCCGGTTCATGGCACTGAAGGTTCCCGGCCCTCACACCCCTGTTCATGGTACTGAAGGTGCCCGGCCTCACACACCGGGTCATGGTGCTTAAGAGGTCCCCGGCCTCACACCCGGTTGATGGCACTGAAGGGGTTCCTGCCTCACACCTGGGTCATGGTGATGAGGTCCCCGGCCCTCACACCCCGGGTCATAGGCACGAGGGGTGACTCGGCCTCACACCCCAGGTAATGTCACTGAAGGTGCACGGCCTCATACCACGGGTCATGGCACTGATGGGTGCCTGGCTCACAAACCGGTTCAGTGCACTGATGGGGTGCCCTCCCCTCACACCCCGAGTCATGGTGCTGAAGGGGTGCCTGGCCCTCACACCCCCTGTTCATGGTAATTGAAGGTGCCCGGGCCCTCACACCCTGAGTCATGGTGCTGAAGGGGTGCCCGGCCCTCACACCCCGGTCATGTGAAGGGGTGCCCGCCCTACACCCCGGTTCATGGCACTGAAGGGTCCCGGCCCTCACACCCCTGTTCATGGCACTGAAGGTGCCTGGCCCTCACACACCGGGTCATGGTGTTAAGAGTCCCGCCCTCACACCTGTTGATGGCACTGAAGGGCACCTGCCTCACACTCCGGGTCATGGTGATGGAGGGGCCTGCCCTCACACCCCAGGTCATGTCACTAATGGGGTGACCGGCCCTCACACCCCAGGTATCACTGAAGGGGTGCACGCCCCCATACCACGGGTCATGGCACTGATGGGTGCCCGCCCTCACAAACCGGTTCAGGGCACTGATGGGGTGCCTCCTCACACCCTGAGTCATGGTGCTGAAGGTGCCCGGCCCTCACACCCACCTGTCCATGGTACTGAAGGTGCCCGGCCTCACACTCGGGTCATGGTGCTGAAGGGGTGCCCGCCCTCACTCACCGGGTCATGGTGATGAAGGGTGCCCGGCCCACACACCCCGGGCCATAGGAAGGGATGCCCGGCCCTCACCCCTGGCCATGGTGCAGGAGGGGTTTCGGCCTCACACGCCAGTTCACAGCACTGTAGTGGTGCCCGCCTTCATACCCTGCTCATGGCACTGTGCCCGGTCCTCACACCTGGGTCATGTCACTGAAGGTGCCTGCCCTCACACCTGGGTCATGGTGCTGGAGGTGCCTGGCCTCACACCCCGGTCAGGAAGGGGTGCCTGACCTCACACCCTGGGTCATGTCACTAAAGGTGCACGGCCTCACCCCCGGATCATAGACCTGAATGGCCCGGCCCTCACCCCCTGATTCATGGCACTGAAGGGGTGCCTGTTCACACCCGGGTCAGGAAGGTGCCTGACCTCACACCCCGGGTCATGGAAGGTATGCCTGGCCCTCACACCCTGGGTCAGGTGTTGAAGTGCCCGCCTCACACCCCTGATTCATGGCACTGAAGGTGCCTGGCCTCACATCCCGGTTTATGTGAAGGGTGCCCTGCTCACACCCCGAGTCATGGCACTATTGGGTGCCTGGCTCACAAAACCGGTTCAGGGCACTGATGGGGTGCCCTGCCCTCACACCCCTGAGTCATGGTGCTGAAGGGTGCCTGGCCTCACACCCTGGAATTGAAGGGTGCGGCCCTCACACCCCGGTTCATGGCACTGAGGTTCCCGGCCCTCACACCCCTGTTCATGGTACTGAAGGGGTGCCCGCCCACACACCGGGTCATGGTGCTTGAGAGGTCCCCGGCCCTCACACCCCGGTTGATGGCACTGAAGGGGCACCCCTGCCCTCACACTCCGGGTCATGGTGCTGAGGGTCCCCGGCCCTCACACCCCGGGCAGTCACGGGGTGACCGGCCTCACACCCCAGGTAATGTCACTGAAGGGTGCACGGCCCTCATACCACGGGGTCATGGCACTGATGGGGTGCCTGCCGTCACAAACCGGTTCAGGGCACTGATGGGGTGCCCCCCCTCACACCCAGAGTCATGGTGCTGAGGTGCCTGGCCCTCACACCCCTTTCATGTACTGAAGGGGTGCCAGGCCCTCACACTGGGTCATGGTGCTGAAGGTGCCCGGCCAACTCACAGGGTCATGTTAAGGGTGCGCGCCCTCACACCCCGGTTCATGCACTGAAGGGTGCCCGGCCCTCACACCCCTGTTCATCGTACTGAAGGGTGCCTGGCCCTCACACCCCGAGTCATGGTGCTGAGGGGTGCCTGGCCTCACACCCTGGTCAGTGAAGGGGTGCGGCCTCACACCCCGGTTCATGGCACTGAAGCGGTTCCCGGCCTCACACCCCTGTTCATGGTACTGGGCGGTGCCCGCTCACACACCGGGTCATGGTGCTTAAGAGGTCCCCCTGCCCTCACACCCCGGGTTGATGGCACTGAAGGGCAACCTGCCCTCACACTGGGTCATGGTGATGAGGGGTCCCCTGGCCCTCCCCACCCCGGGTCATGTCACTAATGGGAGACCGGCCTCACACCCCAGGTAATGTCACGAAGGGGTGCACGGCCCTCATACCACGGGTCATGGCACTGATGGGGTGCCCGGCCCTCACAAAACCGTCAGGGCACTGATGGGTGCCCTCCTCACACCCCGAGTCATGGTGCTGAAGGGGTGCCCGCCCTCACACCCCTGTTCATGGTACTCAGGGATGCCCGCCCTCACACTCCGGGTCAGTGCAAGAAGGGGTGCCCGGCCCTCACTCACCGGGTCATGGTGATGAAGGGGTGCCCGCCCACACACACCTGGGTCATGTGAAGGTGCCCGGCCCTCACACTCCGGGTCATGGTGCTGGAGGGGTCCCCTGGCCTCACACCCCTGATCTCATGTCACTGAATGGTGCCCGCCCTCACACCCCGGTTCACAGCACTGTAGGTGCCTGGCCTTCACACCCCTGTTTCATGGCACTGAAAGGTGCCCGGCCCACACCCCGGGTCAGGAAGGGTTGCCCGGCCTCACACCCGGGTCATGGTGCTGAGGTCCCCGGCCTCACACCCCGGGTCATACTAGTGCCTGGCCTCACACCCCGGGTCATGTCACTACGGGTGCACGGGCCTCACACCCCGTGTCAAGTGAACCCAAAGGGTGCCCGGCTCACACCCCTGATTTATGGCACTGAAGGGGTGCCTGGCCTCACACCTCGGGTCATGTGAAGGGGATGCCCAGCCCTCACATCCTGGGTCATGGTGCTGAAGGGGTGCCCGGCCCTCACACCCCGGATTCATGTCACTGAAGGATGCCCCTGCCTCACACCCCGGTTCACAGCACTGGGGTGCCCGGCCTTCACACCCTGTTTCATGGCACTGAAAGGGTGCCTGCCCTCACACCCCGGGTCATGTGGAAGGGGTGCCCGGCCTCACCCCGGATCACAGCACTTTAGGGGTGCCCTGGCCACACCCTGTTCATGGCACTGAAAGGTGCCCGCCCTTGCACCACGGTTCATGGCACTGAGACGTGCCCGCCCTCACACCCCGGTTCATGGCACTGAAGGGGTGCTCGGCCTCACACCCGGGTCATGGAGCTGGAAGGGTGCCTGGCCTCACACCCCGGGTCATGGTGCTGAGGGGTGCCCGGCTCACACCCCGGTTCACAGACTTAGGGGTGTCGGGCCTCACACCCCTGCTTCATGGCACTGAAAGGGTGCCCGGCCCTCACACCCCGATCATGTCATTGAAGATGTGCTCGGCCCTCACACCCCGTGTCATGGTGCTGGAGGGGTGCCCGCCCTGACACCCAGGGTCATGTGAAGGGATGGCCGCCCTCACACCCCGGTCATGGTGCTGGAAGGGTGCCTGGCCCTCACACCCCGGTTCATGGCACTGAGGTGCCCGCCCTCACACCCCGGATCACAGCACTTTAGGGGTCCCGGCCTCACACCCCGTTTCATGGCACTAAACGGGTCCCCGGCCCTCACACCGGTTCATGGCACTGAAGGGGTGCTCGGCCTCACACCCCTGTTCATGAAACTGAAGGGGTGCCTGGCCCTCACACCTGGGTCATAGGGCACAGGGGTCCCAGGCCCTCACACCCCAGGTCATGTCACTAATGGGTGCCCGCCCTCACACCCCGGTCATAGTCACAAAGGGTGCACGGCCCTCACCCCCTGGTCATGGACCCAAATGGTGCCCGGCCCTAACACCCCTGATTAATGGCACTGAAGGGGTGCCTGGCCCTCACACTCCGGGTCATGTGAAGTGCCCGGCCCTCACATCTGGTCATGGTGTTGAAGGGGTGCCTGACCTCACAGCCGGGTCATAGGAAGGATACCCGGCCTCACATCCCGGGTCATGGTGTTGAAGGGGTGCCTGGCCTCACACTCCGGGTCACGGAGCTGAGGGGTGCCCGGCCCTCACACCCCAGGTCATGTGAAGGTGCCCGCCCACACACCGTTCACAGCAATGTACCGGTGCCCGGCCTCACACCCCTTTTCATGGCACTGAAGAGGTGCCAGCCGTCACACCCCGGGTCATGTGGTGCCCGAACCCTCACACCCCGGGCCATGGAAGGGGATGCCCGGCCCTCACACCCGGGCCATGGTGCAGGAGGGGTTCCTGGCCCTCACACGCCAGTTCACAGCACTGTAGGTGCCTGGCCTCATACCCTGCTTCATGGCACTGAAAGGGTGCCCGGTCCCACACTCCGGGTCATGTCACAAAGGTGCCCGCCACACCCGGGTCATGGTGCTGGAGGGTGCCCTGGCCCCACACCCGGGTCAGTGAAGGTGCCTGACCTCACACCCCGGGTCATGTCACTAAAGGTGCACGGCCCTCACCCCCGGATCATAGACCTAATGGGTTCTCTGGCCTCACACCCCGGGTCATGTGAAGGTGCCTGACCTCACACCCTGGGTCATGTGAAGGTATGCCCGGCCTCACACCCCGGGTCATGGTGTTGAAGGGGTGCCCGGCCCTCACACCCCCTGATTCATGGCACTGAAGGGGTGCCCGGCCTCACATCCTGGTTTATAGGAAGGGTGCCCTGCTCTCACCCCTGAGTCATGGCACTGATTGGGTGCCTGGCCTCACAAACCGGTTCAGGGCACTAGGGGTGCCTCCCTCACACCCCGAGTCATGGTGGAAGGTGCCCGGCCCTCACACCCTGGGTCATGTGGGGTGCGCGGCCCTCACACCCCGGTTCATGGCACTGAAGGGGTTCCCTGCCCTCACACCCCTGTTCATGGTACTAAAGGGTGCCTGGCCTCACACACTGGCCTGCAAGAGAGGTCCCTGCCCTCACACCTGCTTGATGCACAGTGGCACCTGCCCTCCCACCTGGGTCATGGTGCTGAGGGCCCCTGGCCCTCACACCCGGGGTCATGTCACTAATGGGGTGACCGGCCTCACACACCAGGTAATGTCACGAAGGTGCACGGCCCTCATACCACGGTCATGGCACTGAGGGTGCCTGCCCCTCACAAAAACCTGTCTGCACTGATGGGGTGCCCTCCTCACACCCCTGTTCATGAAACTGAGTGCCCGGCCTCACACCTGGGTCATGGTGCTGGCGGGTCCCAGGCCCTCACACCCCAGGTCATGTCATCACTGCCTGGCCCTCACACCCCAACAGCATCACAGGCACGGCCTCACCCCTGGTCATGGACCTAAATGGGTGCCCGGCCCCACACACCCCGATTAATGGCACTGAAGGGGTGCCTGGCCTCACACTCCGGGTCATGTGAGGATGCCCTGACCCACAGCCCGGTCAAAAGGGATGCCCGGCCTCACATCTCGGTCATGGTGTTGAAGGGTGCCTGACCTCACAGCCTGGGTCATGGAGGGATACCCGGCCCTCACATCCTGGGTCATGGTTGAAGGTGCCCGGGCTCACACCCGGGTCACGGTGCTGGAGGGTGCCTGGCCCTCACACCCCAGGCTGTGGGAGCCCTGCCCACACACCCCGGTTCATGGTGCCTGGCTCACACCCTTTCATGGCACCTGAAGAGGTGCCCCGCCGTCACACCCCGGGTCATGTGAAGTGGTGCCCGAACCCTCACACCCCGGGCCATGAGGGATGCCCGGCCCACACCCCGGCCATGGTGAGGAGGGTCCGGCCCTCACACGCCAGTTCACAGCACTGTAGGGGTGCCGGCCTATACCCTGCTTTCATGGCACTGAAAGGTGCCCGTCCTCACACTCCGGGTCATGCATCACTAAAGGGGTGCCTGCCCTCACACTGGGTCATGGTGCTGGAGGGTGCCTGGCCTCACACCCCTGGGTCATGTGAAGGGGTGCCTGACCTCACACTGGTCATGTCACTAAAGGTGCACGGCCCTCACCCCGGATCATAGACCCAAATGGGTTCCCGGCCTCACACCCCGGTCATGTGGAAGGTGCCTGACCTCACACCCCTGGTCAGGAAGTGCCCGCCTCACACCCCGGGTGGTGCTGAATGGGGTGCCTGGCCTCACACCCCTGATTCATGGCACTGAAGGTGCCCGCCCTCACATCCCGGTTTAGGGAAGGTGCCCTGCCTCACACCCCGAGTCATGGCACTGATTGGGTGCCTGGCCTCACAAACCGGTTCAGGGCACTGATGGGTGCCTCCCCACACCCCTGAGTCATGGTGCTGAAGGGGTGCCGGCCCCACCCCTGGGTCATGTGAAGGGTGCAAGCCCTCACACCCTGTCATGGCACTGGGGTTCTGCCCTCACACCCTGTTCATGGTACTAAAGGGTGCCTGCCCCACACACCGGGTCATGGTGCTTGAGAGGTCCCCTGCCCTCACACCCCGGCTGATGGCACTGAAGGGGTACCCTGCCTCACACTCCGGGTCATGGTGCTGAGGGTCCCGGCCCTCACACCTGGGTCATGTCACCACATGGGGTGACTGGCCCACACACCAGGTAATGTCACTGAAGGTGCACGGCCTCATACCACGGGTCATGGCACTGATGGGGTGCCCGGCCCTCACAAACCGGTTCAGAAGCACTGATGGGGTGTCTCACACCCCTGTTCATGAAACTGAAGCCCGGCCCTCACACCCGGGTCATGGTGCTGGCGGGTCCCAGGCCCTCACACCCCAGGTCATGTCACGAATGGCCTGCCCTCACACCTGGTCGAGACACAAAGGGTGCACGCCTCACCCCCTGGTCGGACCTAAATGTGCCCGGCCCAACACCCCTGATTAACGGCACTGAAGGGGTGCCCCCTCACACTCCGGTCATGTGAAGGTGCCTGACCCTCACAGCCCGGGTCAGTAAAGGGATGCCCGGCCTCACATCTCGGGTCATGGTGTTGAAGGTGCCTGACCTCACAGCCTGGGTCATGGAAGGGAACCCGCCCTCACATCCCGGGTCATGGTGTTGAAGGTGCCGGCCTCACACCCCGGGTCACGGTGTTGAGGTGCCTGGCCTCACACCCCAGGTCAAGTGGAAGGGGTGCCCGGCCCACACACCCCGGTTCACAGAAATGTGGTGCCCGGCCTCACACCCTTTCATGGCACTTGGAAGAGGTGCCGCTGCCACACCCCGGTCATGAAGTGTGCCCGAACCTCACACCCCATGTGAAGGGATGCCTGCCTCACACCCCGGGCCATGGTGCAGGAGGGTCCTGGCCTCACACAGTTCACAGCACTGGGGTGCCCTCCACACCCCCTGCTTCATGGCACTGAAAGGGTGCCCGTCCTCACACTCCGGGCAGCTCACTCAAAGGTGCCCGCCCTCACACTCCGGGTCATGGTGCTGAGGGGTGCCTGGCCTCACACCCCTGGTCATGTGGAGGGGTGCCTGACCCTCACACCCTGGGTCATGTCACTAAAGGTGCACGGCCTCACCCCCGGATCATAGACCTAAATGGGTTCTGGCCTCACACCCGGGTCATGTGAGCCGACCACACGTGATATGCCTGCCCTCACACCCCATGGTGTTTAAAGGTCCGCCCCACCCCTGATTCATGGCACTGAACGCCCTCACATCCCACAGGTGCCCTGCTCACACCCCGAGTCATGGCACTGATTGGGTGCCTGGCCTCACAAACCGGCTTCAGCACTGATGGGGTGCCTCCCCCACACCCTGAGTCATGGTGCTGGGGGTGCCCGGCCCACACCCTGGTCATGTGAAGGTGCGCGGCCTCACACACCCCGGTTCATGGCACTGAAGGGGTTCCCGGCCCTCACACCCCCAGGCACAAAGGGGTGCCTGGCCCCACACTGGTGCTTGAGAGGTCCCTGGCCCTCACACCCGGCTTGATGGCACTGAAGGGGCACCTGCTCACACCCGGGTCATGGTGCTGAGGGGCCCTCGCCCTCACACCCGGGTCATGGTCACTAGTGACCGGCCTCACACACCAGGTAATGTCACTGAAGGTGCACCCCTCATACCACGGGTCATGGCAACTGATGGGTGCCCGCCTCACAAACCGGTTCAACACTGATGGGAAGCCTCACACCCCTGTTCATGAAACTGAAGGTGCCTGCCCTCACACTCCGGGTCATGGTGCTGAGGGGTCCCAGGCCCCACACACCCCAGTCATGTCACTAATGTCCGGCCTCACACCTGGTCATATCACAAAGGGTGCACGCCTCACCCCCTGGTCATGGACTCAATGGGTGCCCACCCAGACTCGATTAATGCACTGGGTGCCTGGCCTCACACTCCGGCCGTGAAGGGGTGCCGAACCCCAGCCCGGGTCAATGTAAAGGGATGCCCGCCCTCACATCTCGGGTCATGGTGTTGAAGGGGTGCCTGACCCTACAGCCTGGGTCAGTGAAGGGATACCCGGCCCCACATCCCTGGTCATGGTGGACAAGGGGTGCCCGGCCTCACACCTGGGTCACGGTGCTGGAGGATGCCTGGCCTCACACCCAGGGTCATGGAAGGTGTCCACACACCCCGGTTCACAGCAATGTACCGTGCCCGGCCTTCACACCCCTTTTCATGGCACTGAAGAGGTGCTCCTGCCGTCACCCCAATGCAGTGGTGCCTGAACCTCACACCCCGCCATGGAAATGCCTGGCCTCACACCCCATGGTGCAGGAGAGGCCCTGCCCTCACACGCCAGTTCACACTGTAGGTGCCCGGCCTCACCCCTGCTCATGGCACTGAGGGTGCCCGGTCCTCACACCCGGGTCATGTCACTAAGCGCGCCTCACACTCCGGGTCATGGTGCTGGACATGGCCTCACCCCGTGTCATGTGAAGGGGTGCCTGACCACACCCCTGGCCACCACTAAGTGCACGGCCTCACCCCGGATCAAGACCCCAAATGGGTTCTCTGCTCACACCTGGCCATGTGAGGTGCCTGACCACACCCCGGGTCATGGAAGTATGCCTGGCCTCACACCCGGGTCATGGTGTAGGAGGTGCCTGGCCCTCACACACCCCTGATCTCATGGCAACTGAAGAAGTGCCTGGCCCCATCCTGTTTAGGAAGGGGCCCTGCTCTCACACCCCGAGTCATGGCACTGATTGGGTGCCCGGCCCTCACAAACTGGTTCAGGGCACTGATGGTGCCCCTCACACCCCGAGTCATGGTGCTGAAGGGGTGCCTGGCCCTCACACCCGGGTCATGGAAGGGGTGCGGCCCCTCACACCCCTGGTCTATGGCACTGAAGGGGTTCCCGGCCCTCACACCCCTGTTCATGGTACTCAAGGTGCCTGGCCCTCACACACCGGGTCACGGTGCTGAGAGTCCTGCCTCACACCCTGCTGATGGCACTGGCGTACCCTGCCCTCACACCTGGGTCATGGTGCTGGAGGGGTCCCGGCCCTCACACCCGGGGTCATGTCCACTAATGGGGTGACCGCCCGCACACACCAGGTAATGTCACTGAAGGTGCACGGCCCTCATACCACGGGTCAGGCACTGATGTGCCCAGCCCCACAAAACCGGTCCAAGGCACTGATGGTGCCTCCCTCACACCCCTGAGTCATGGTGCTGAAGGGTGCCTGGCCCCTACACCCTGTTCATGGTACTGAAGGGGTGCCAGGCCCCACACCCGGGTCATGGTGCTGAAGGGGTGCCCGGCCCCACCACAGGGTCAGCAGCCCCCACCCCGGTTCACTGAAGGGGTGCCTGGCCTCACACCCCTGGGTCATGACACTAAAGGGTGACGCCCCCACACCCCTGTGTCAAGAACCCACAAGTGTCCCAGCCCTCACACCCGGTTTATGGCACTGGAAGGTGCCTGGCCCCACACCCCGGGTCATGTGAAGGGTGCCTGGCCTCACAGGGGTCAGGGGATGCCCGCCCTCACATCCTGGGCCTGCAGGAGAAGGCCTGGCCTCACACCCCTGATTCATGTCACTGGAGCCTCACACCCCGGTTCATGGGGCACCAGGCCCTCACACCCCAGGCACTGAAAGGGTGCCTGGCCCTCACACCCTCATGAAGGTTCGGCCTCACACTGGATCACAGCACTTTTAGGGGTGCCCGCCTCACACCCTGTTTCATGGCACTGAAGGTGTCGGCCCTCAAAACCCGGAACATGGCTGGAGGTGCCCGGCCTCACACCCAGCGTGTGCTGAGGGGTGCCTGGCTCACACCCTGGTTCAAGCTACTTAAATACTTCACACCCTGTCACATGGCACTGAAGGGGTGCCCGGCCCTCACACCCCTGATCATGGCTGATGTCAGCCTCCACCCCTGTGGTCATGTGCTGAGGGTGCCCAGCCCTGACACCCAGGGTCAGTGAAGGATGGCTGGCCCCACACCCGGGTCATCAAAGGAAGGGGTGCCAGGCCTCACACCCCGGTTCAAGGCACTGAAGGTGACCGGCTCACACCCCTGTCCATGGCACTGAAGGGCTGCCCGGCCACACACCGGGTCATGGTGTTGAGGGGTCCCCTGGCCCTCACCCCGGGTCATGTCACTTGAAGGGTGACTGGCTCACACCCTGGCAATGTCACGAAGGGGAGCACGGCTCACACGATGGCCATGGCACTGATTACGACCCTCACACCCTGTTCAAAAGACTAGGGGTGCTGGGCCTCACACTGTTTCATGGCACCTGAAAGTCTGCCTGCACCCAGTTCATGGCACTGATATGTGCCTGCCCTCACCCCCGGTTCACAGCACAGAGGGTGGCACACCCCTGCTTATTGCACTGAAAGTGCCCCTCACACCCCGGTTCATGGCATTGAAGATGCTCGACCTCACACCCCTGCAGGCGGAGGTGCCCGGCCTGACACTCCGTCATAGGGTGCCCTGGCCTCACACACTGGCTTAGCACTGTATGGGTGCCTGCACTCACACCCTGTTTCATGGCACTTAAGGGTGCCTGACCTCACACCCCTGGGTCATGAAGGATGCCTGCCCTGACACCCTGGTCATGGTGTTGATGGGTGCCCACCACACCCTGATTCATGGCACTGGTGTCACCACACCTGGGTATTTGAAGCCGGCCTCACACCCCGGTTCACAGCACTGTAGGTGCACGGCCTTCCCAACCTGGTTCACAGCACTGATAAGTGCCCACTACACCCAGGTTCATAGCACTGTAGTGGTGCCCGGCCATCCCACCCCGGTTCACAGCACTTAAGCCTGCACCACACCCCGGTTTATGTCACTGAAAGGGTGCCCTGCCCCACTCCCGGGTCATGGCACTGAAGGGAGCCTGGCCACACCCCTGGGTCATGGCACTGAGGAGCCCGGCCACAACCCAGTTCATGGCACTGATGGCGCCAGCCTCACACCCTGAGTCATGGTGCAGAAGGGGTGCCTGACCTCACACACCCCGGGCCATGGTGCTGTTTGGGTGCCCGGCCTCACACCCCGGGTCAGGCACTGGATGTGCCAGGTCCTACACCCCGGGTCATGTGAAGGGTGCCTGGCCTCACACCCCTGGTCATGTGAAGTGCCCGCCTCACACCCGGGTCATGTATGCCCACCTCACACCAAGGTTCACAGCACCGTAGGTGCCTGGCCCCACACCCTGTTCATGGCACTGAAGGGGAGCCCGTCCATCACACCCGGGTCATGGCATTGATGCCTGGCCCTCACAACCCTCCATGGCACTGATGGCGTGCCAGGCCCACACCTGAGTCATGGTGTTGAAGGGTGACCGACCACAGTCCGGGTCGCGGATAGGTGCCCGCCTCACACCCCGGTCATGTAGCGGTTCCGCCTCACACCCCGGTTCACAGCACTGCAGGCGTGCCCGGCTCACAACCCGTTTCATGGCACTGAAAGGGCACCCAGCCTCACACCCTGGTTCGCATTGCAGGGTGCCTGCCTCACACCCTGTTCAGCGCACTGAGGTGCCCGTCTCACACTCCGGTCATGCCACTACAGTGCCTGGCCTCACACCCCGAATCACTGGCAATGAACGAGCCAGGCCTCACCCTGATTCATGGCACTGAAATCGAGCCAAGGTCCAACACTGGTCATGGTGCTGAAGGGTGCCCTCACACCCCGATTCATGGCACTGTGGTTGTACCCGGCTTCACACCCTGTTTCATGACACTGAGGTGCCTGCCCTCCACACCCCGGACATGTCACTGAAATGGTGCCCGGCCTCAAGCCAGGTCACGCACAGGTTTCTGCCGTCACACCCAGGGTCATGTCACTGAATTTGTGTCCGCCCTCACCCGGGTCATGGTGCTGATGGTGCCCACCACACCCCGGGTCAGGGCACTGAAGTGCCAGGTGCTTACACCCTGGGTCACAAGCCTGCCTCACACCCCTGTCTCATGGCACCCATAAGTGCCTCCCACACCCCAGTTCATGGCACTGATGGGTGTCCGGCCCTCACACCCGGATCATGGCAGCGGTGGCTGGCCCCACCCCTGGTCATGTGAAGGCCCCACCACATTGGTTCAAAGCACTCTATGGAGCCTGCACTCACATTTTAGGACGTAAGGTGCCTGGCCCTCACACCGGTCCATGGAACGAAAGGGTGCCCGGCCCTCATACCCGGGCTGTCACTGAAAGGTTCTGCACACACCTGGTCATGGAACTGAAGGGCCTGGCCCCACTCCCGGTTCATGCACTGATGAGCCTGGCCCCACACCCCAGAGCCATGCTGTCATGCCCAGCCCTACACCCCTGGTCATGTGAGGTGCCCAGCCCTGACACCCGGTCATGTGAAGGTGCCCGCCCTCACACCCAGGTTCTCACACTGCACGAGGTGCCTGGCCTTCACCCCTGGTTCATGGCACAATGGGTGCCTGGCCCCACCCCGGTCCACAGCACTGAAGGGGTGCCTGGCCACACCCCTGTTCAGGGCACCATGTGCAGGCCCTCACCCTGGTCATGGTGCTGAGGGTCCCTGGCTCACACTCGGTCGTGGGAGGCTGGTTTGCCTCACACACTGGCTCAGCACTGTATGGGAGCCCCACACCACGCACTGCTTCATGGCACTCAAAGGCTGGCCCTCACTCTGGTCATGGCACTGATGGGTGCCTGGCCTCACACCCAGAGCCATGCTGCTGAAGGTGCCCGCCCTCACACCCTGGTCATGTGGGGCGTGCCCGGCCCTACACCCCAGGTCAGGAAGGTGCCCGGCCCTCACACCCAGTTCACAGCACTGTAGGTGCCCGGCCTTCACACCCGGTTCATGGCACTGCGGTGCCTCCACAACCCAATGTGCCAGGCACTGAAGGTTTGCCCTCACAACCCGGTTCATGGCATGAAGGTGCCTGACCACAAACCGGTCAAGGCACTGATGTGCTCTCACACCCCGAAGTGATGGCACTGAAAGTGCAACGGCCCTCACACCCGATCATGGCACTGAACACAGGCCCCACACCCCGTCATATGTAATGCCTCCACACCCCAGTTCATGACACTGAAGGGGTTCCTGGCCCTCACACCCCGAGAGTCATGGCACTGAAGGTGCCCGGCCCTCACACCAGGTCATGGTGCTAGAGGGTTCCGGCCCTCACACCCCTGGACATGTCACTGGGCAGCACCCACACCCTGGGCCACTGCACCAGCCACCACACCTTGGCCGCAGCCACTGGCTGAGCTACGACACACCTTCAATTCATGCCACTGAACTGGTGTCCGGCCCTCACACCCCGGGTCATGGCACTGGGTGAGCAGGCCTCACACCCTGGTCATGGCACTAAGGTGCCCGACCTCAGCACCCGGGTCATGGTGTTGAGGGGTGCCTGGCCCTGACACCCGGGTCATGAAGGTGCTGCCAGTACACCCTGTCTAAAGATCAGATGGGTGCCTGGCACCACACCCCCATTTCTGGCACAGAGGTGCCACTGCACCCCGGTTCAGGGCACTGAATGGGTGCCAGGCCTCACACCCCTGGTCATGGCACTGAAGGGGAGCCTGGCCTCACACCCCGGGTCATGGCACTGAAGGTGCCCTGACCCACACCCCTGGGTCAGGTGCTGAGGGGTGCCCGGCCCTGACACCCTGGTCATGTGAAGGGGTGCCACGCCGTCACACCCTGGTTCAAAGCACGATGTGTGCCTGCACTCACACCCTGCTTCTGGCACTGAGGTGCCTGGCCTCACACCCCGGTTCATGACACGCAAAGGGTGCCCGGCCTCACACCCCGGGTCATGTCACTGAAAGTGCCGGGCCTCACCCTTGCCGGGCCTCACCCTGGTTCATAAACTAGCGCGGAGCCCGGCCCCTCACACCTATGTCATGGCACTGAAGGGTGCCCTGCCCTCACAACCCGGTTCATAGTAATTGAAGGGGTGCCCTGTCTCACACTCAACAGTGGTGCTGGAGGGGTCCCTGGCCTCACTCCCCGGGTCATGTCAACGGGGTGACTGGCCCCACACCTGGTCATATGTCACTGAAGGTGCAGGGCCTCACACCACGGTCTATGGCACTGATGGGGTGCCCTGACCATTAAAACCGGTTCAGGGCTCTGATAAAAGCTCTCACACCCTTGAGTCAAGGAAAGAAGGGGTGCCTGGCCCTCAGCACCACGGGTCATGTGAAGGTGCCCGCCCTCACACCCTGTCATAGAGGGTGCCTGGCCCTCAGCACGCTGGTTCACTGTGACTGTAGGGGTCTGGCTCACACCCCCTGGGTTTCAGCAGAAAAGGTGCCTGGCCCTCACACCCCTGGTTCAGCAGGACTTGAAGGGGTGCCTGTCCTCACATCCCTGTTCAAGCACTGAAAGGTACTGGCCCTCATACCCCGATTCATGGAACTGAAATCGAGCTGGCCTCCACACCAACAGAAGGAAGGTGCCCGTCCTCACACCCTTCTGGTTCATGGCACTGAACAGAGACTGGCCTCACACCTGCGTCATGTGAAGGGGTGCCCAGCCACATCCGGTTCAGCACTGTAGGGGTGCCTGCCTTCATACCCTGTTTCATGGCACTGAGTGGGTGCTCAGCCCACACCCCCTGTTCATGACACTGAAGGGGTGCTGTCCTCACACCCAGCATGGGGCATGAAAGAGGTGCCCGGACTCACACCCCGGGTCATGAAAATATTCACACTGTTCAAAAGTGCTGCTGGGGAGCCCGGCACTCACGCACCGTTTACAGGACCAGTGCCTGGCCCTCACACCCGGTCGCTGACACTGAGGGTGCCTGGCCTCATACCCCGTCATGTCACTGAAGGGTGCCCGCCTCTACACCCCGGGTCATGGCACTGAAGAGAGCCCGGCTTCACCGTTCATGGCACTGATGGGGTGCCCACACCCTGAGTCATGGTGATGAAGGGGTGCCCGGCCCACACACCCCTGGGACATGTGAAGGATGTCTGGCCTCAGACCCTGGTCATGGTAAGCAGTGGTGCCCGGCCCCATCCTGGGATTCATGAGACGAAAGGGTGCCTGGCCCTACACCCCAGGTCATGGGAAGGGGTGCCCGGCTCACACCCGGTTCACAGCATCAGGGTACCTGGTCTCACACCACGGTTCATGCACCAGGCAGCCTGCACCACACTGTTTCATGGCACTTAAGGGTGCCTGCACTCACACTCGGTTCATGTCAATGAAAGGGTGCCATGGCCACTCCCCGGTTCATGGCATCCGAAGGGAGCCTGGCCTCACACCTGTGTCATGGCACTGATGGGGTGCCCTGCCCTCACAACCCGGTTCTCTGCACTGAAGGGGCACTGTTCACACCAGGCTTGGTGCTGCGGGGTCCTCATTCCTCACTCCCCGGTCATATCACGAAGCGGGGTGACTGGCCCCTCACACCCCGGGTCATAGTCACTGAAAGCGTGGCCCTCACACCCTGGGGTCATGGCAATTGATGGGGTGCCCGACCACAAACCGGTTCAGGCTATGATGGGGTGCCCTCTCTCTCACACCCCGGAATCATGGCATTCGAAAGGGTACTGGCCCTCACACCCAGATTCATGGCACTGAAATCGAGACTGGCCCTCACACCCCGCGTCATGTGAAGGGGTGCCGAGCCCTCACATCCGGTTCCCAGCACTGTAGGGGTGCCCGGCCTTCACACCCTGTTTCATGGCACTGAAAGGGTGCCCGGCCCTCACACCCCGGTTCATGACACTGAAGGGGTGCCCGTCCCTCACACCCATGGGCATGGTGCTGGAGGGGTGCCCTGACTCACACCCCGGGTACATGTCACTGAAGGGGAGCCCGACCGTCACACCCCGGGTCATGTCACTGAATGGGTGTCCGTCCCTCACACTCTGGGCCATGGTGCTGGAGGGGTGCCCTGCCCTCACACCCTCGTCATGTGAAGGGGTGTCCGGCCCTAACACCCTGGTTCGCAGCACTGTAGGGGTGCCCGGCCCTCACACCCTGTTTCATGGCACTGAAGGGATGCCCGGCCCTCACACCCCGATTCATGCCAATGAAATCGAGCCAGGCCCTCACACCCCTCGTCATATGTAGGGGTGCCCGGCCCTCACACCCCGGTTCATGACACTGAAGGGGTTCCCGGCCCTCACACCCCGAGTCATGGTACTGAAGGGGTGCCCGGCCCTCACACTCCGGGTCATGGTGCTAGAGGGTGCCCGGCCCTCACACCCGGGGACATGTCACTAAAAGGGTGCCCAGCACTCACACCCCGGGTCATGTCACTGAAGGGGTACCCAGCCATCACACCCCGGGTCATGTCACTGAAGGGGAGCCGGCCGTCTCACCCCAGGTCATGTCACTGAATTGGTGTCCGGCCCTCACACCCCGGGCCATGGTGCTGGAGGGGTGCCCGGCTCTCACACCCCGGTTCAGGGCACTAAAGGGGTGCCCGGGCCTCACACCCCGGGTCATGGCACTGAAGGGGTGCCCGGGCCTCACACCTCGGGTCATGGCACTGAAGGGGTGCCCGGACCTCACACCCCGGGTCATGGTGCTGGAGGGGTGCCCGGCCCTGACACCCCGGGTCATGTGAAGGGTTGCCACGCCGTCACACCCTGGTTCAAAGCACTGTATGGGTGCCCGGCACTCACACCCCGTTTCTTGGCACTTAAGAGGTGCCTGGCCCTCACACCCCGGTTCATGACACTAAAAGGGTGCCCGGCCCTCACACCCCGGGTCATGTCACTGAAAGGGTGCCGGGCCTCACACCCCGGGTCATGGCACTGAAGGAGAGCCCGGCCCTCACACACCGGGTAATGGCACTCATGCGGTGCCCGGCCTTCACAGCCCGGTTAATGGCACTCATGGGGTGCCCGGCCCTCACACCCCGAGTCATGGTGCTGAAGGGGTGCCCGACCCTCACACCCCGGGTCATGTGAAGTGATGCCCGGCCCTGACACCCCGGATCATGGTGTTGAATGGGTGCCCGGCCCTCACAACCCGGTTCGTAGCACTGTAGGGATGCCCGGCCCTCACACCCCGGGTCATGGTGCTGGAGGGGTGCCCGGCCCTCACACCCCAGGTCATGGCACTAATGGGGTGCCCGGCCCTCACACCCCGGTTCATGGCACTTAAGGGGTGCCCGACTTTCACACCCCGGTTCATGACACTGAAAGAGTGCCCGGTCCTCACACCCCGGGTCATGGCACTGATGGGGTGCCCGGCCATCACACCCAGGGTTCATGGCACTGATGTGCCCGGCCCTCACATCTTGTTCAAGCATTCTAAAGGTGCCCGGCCCTCACCTGCTTTCATGGCACTTATGAGCCTGGCCTCACACCCCGGTTCATGACACTGAAAGGGTGCCTGACACTCACACTGGGTCATGTCACGAAGGGGTGCCCGGCCTCACACCCCGGTTCATGACACTGAAAGGGTGCCCGGCCCTACAGCCTGTCTGCTGGCACTGGGGCTGCCTGCCCTCACACCCTGTTTCATGGCAGAGAGGATGCCCAGCCTCACACCTGAGTTAAGGCACTGAAGGGCAGACCGGCCTCACACCCCTGGCTCATGACGCTGAAGGGGGCCTGGCCCTCACACCCCGGTTCGCAGCACTGTAGGGGTGCCTGGCCTCACACCCGGGTCAGGAAAGGAGGGTGCCTGGCCCTCACACCCTTGGTCATGTCACCAACAGGCGCCTGGCTCACACCCCGGGTCACGTCACTAAAGGGGTGCCTGGCCCTCACACCCCGGGCATGGTGCTGGAGGGTGCCCGGCCCTCACACCCTGGGTCATGTCACTGAAGGGTGCCCCGCCCTCACACCCCTGGATTCATGGCACTGAAAGGGGCACCCGGCCCTCACACACCTCGGGTCATGTCACTGAAGGTGGCCTGGCCTCACACCCGGGTCATGGCACTGAAGGGGAGCCTGGCCCTCACTCCCGGGTCATGGCACTGATGGGGTGCCTGGCCCTCACACCCCGGTTGAGGCACTGATGGGTGCCCGGCCTCACACCCCATTCTCACGGAACTGGAAGGGTGCCCGGCCCTCACACCCCAGTTCATGGCACTGAATGGGTGCCTGCCCTCACACTTGTTCATGGCACTGAAGGGGTGCCCGGCCTCACACTCTGGGTCATGGTGGTGAAGGGTCCCCGGCCCTCACACCCGGGTCATGTCACTAAAGGGTGCCCTGCCCTCACACCCCGGGTCATGTCAAAAGGGGAGCACGGCCTCACACCCTGGTCATGGACCTGGTGGGGTGCCTGGCCCTCACACCCGATTCATGGCACTGAAGGGGTGCCCGCCCTCACACCCCGGGTCATGTGGAAGGGGTGCCGGCCCTCACACCCCGGGTCATGTGAAGGGGTTCCTGCCCTCACACCCCCAGTGTCATGTGAAGGGGTTCCTGCCCTCACACCCCGGGTCATGTGGAAGGTGCCTGGCCCTCACACCCGGGTCATGTGAAGAGGTGCCGGCCCTCACACTGCGTCATATGAAGGGAATGGGCCTTCACACTGGATTCATGGCACTGAAGGGGTGCCCGGCCCTCACTCCCTGGGTTCATGAAGGGTTGCCTGCCTCACACCCCGGTTCATGGCAGTAGGGTGCCTGACCTCACACCTGGGCCGAGGTGCTGAGGGGTGCCCGGCCCTCGCACCCAGGTTCATGGCACTGAATGGGTGTCCGCCCGCGACCGCTTCATGGCACTGAAAGGGTGCCCGCCTCAAACCCCGTCATGGCACTGAAGATGCCCGGCCCTCACACCCCTGGTTCGGCACTGAAGGGGTGCCCGGCCTCACACTGGGTCATGGTGCTGGAGGGTGCCCGCCCGCACCCAGGTTCATGGTGCTGATGGGGTGCCCGGCCCTCACACCCCGATTGATGGCATTGAAATCGAGCCAGGCCCACACACCACCGATTCATTGCACTGAAATCGAGCCAAGCCCCAACACCCCGGGTCATGGTGCTGAAGGGGTGCCCGGCCCACACACCCCGATTCATGGCACTGAAGGGGTGCCCCACCCTCACACCCAGGTTCATGGCACTGAATGGGTGTCCGGCCCTCGCACCCCGTTTCGTGGCACTGAAAGGGTGCCCGGCCCTCAAACCCCGGTTCATGCCACTGAAGATGTGCCTGGCCTCACACCCCGGTTCATGGCACTGATTGAGCCCGGCCCTACACCCCTGGTCTTGTTACTCAATGGGTGTGCGCCCCTTACACCCCGCCATGGTGCTGGAGGGTGCCCGGCCCTCACACCCCGGGTCATGGTGCTGATGGGAGCCTGCCCTCACACCCCGATGCATGGCACTGAAATCGAGCCAGGCCTCACACTCCGAATCATGGCACTGAAATCGAGCCAAGCCCAACACCCCTGGGTCATGATGCTGAAGGGGTGCCCGGCCTCACACCCCTGATTCATGGCACTGGAAGGTGCCCACCCTCACACCCCGCGTCATGTGAAGGGTGCCTGGCCCTCACACCCCTGTTCGCAGCACTGTAGGGGTGCCTGGCCTCATACCCTGTTTCATGGCACTGACGAGGTTCCCTGCCCTCACACCCTGCTTTCATGGCACAGAGGGATGCCTGCCCATCACACCCCGGTTCATCGCACTGATGGGGTGCCTGGCCTCACACCCCGGGTCATGGTGCTGGAGGGGTCCCCTCCCTGACACCCTGGTCATGTGAAGTGGTGCCGGCCTCACACCCGGGTTCAAAGCACTGTATGGGTGTCGCCACCACACCTCGCTTATGGCACTTTAGGGGTGCGCGGCCTCACACCCCGGTTCATGACACTGAAAGGGTGCCCGGCCCTAACACCCAGGTCAAGTCACTGAAGGGTGCTCCGCCCACCCCGGGTCATGGCACTGATGGGGTGCCCGGCCTCACACCCGGGTCTGCACTGAAGGTGTGACCTGCCTCACACCCGGGGTCATGACACTGAAGGGTGCCCAGCCCTCACACCCCGGTCATGGTGCTGAAGGTGCCCACCACACCCCTGGTCATGTCATTAAAGGTGCCCGGCCCTCACAACCAGGCTTAGTCACTGCCGGTGACCGCCGTCAACTCCTGGCCATGGCACGAAGGTGTCCACGAAATCATACAGCAATACGTAACTGGGAACGAAGCATGA
>NW_024728378.1:0-8110 GCF_018991925.1 Homarus americanus
CTTTGTTATACTCGATCAGGGGCCCTTGTTGTACCCGATCAGGGAACTTTGCCATACTCGATCAGGGTACTTTGTTATACTCGGTGAGGGGACTTTGTTATACTCGATCAGGGGACTTTGTTATACTTGTTCAGGGGACTTTGTTATACTTGATCTGGGGACTTTGTTATACTCGATGAGGGGGCTTTGTTATACACGATCAGGTGGGCTTTGTTATACTTGATCAGGGGCCTTTGCTATAATCGTTGAAGGGACTTTGTTATACTCAATCACGGGACTTTGTTATACTCGATCAGGGGACTTTGTTATACTCGACGAGGGGAGTTTGTTATACTCGACCAGGGGACTTTGTTATACTCGATCAAGGGCCTTTGTTAAACTCGATCAGGGTCCTTTGTTATACTCGATCAGGGGACTTTGTTATACTCGATCAGGGGCCTTTGTTAAACTCAATCAGGGGACTTTGTTATACTCAATCAGGAGACTTTGTTATACTCGATGAGGGGACTTTGTTATACTCGATCAAGGACTTTCTTATCCTCGATCAGGGGACCTTGTTATACTCGATGAGGGGGCTTTGTTATACTCGATCAGGGGACTTTGTTATACTCGATGAGGGCACTTTGTTATACTCGATTCAGGGGCTTTGTTATACTCGATCAGGGGCCTTTGTTATAATCGTTCAGGGGACATTGTTATACTCGATCAGGGGACTTTGTTATACTCGATCAGGGGCCTTTGTTATACTCGATCAGGGGACTTTGTTATACTCGATAGGGGACTTTGTTATACTCGATCAAGGACTTTCTTATGCTCGATCAGGGGACTTTGTTATACTCGGTGAGGGGGCTTTGTTATACTCGATTCAGGGGCTTTGTTATACTCGATCAGGGGCCTTTGTTATAATCGTTCAGGGGACATTGTTATACTCGATCAGGGGACTTTGTTATACTCAATCAGGGGCCTTTGTTATACTCGATCAGGGGACTTTGTTATACTCGATCAGGAGACTTTGTTATACTCGATGAGGGGACTTTGTTATACTCGATCAAGGACTTTCTTATCCTCGATCAGGGGACTTTGTTATACTCGATGAGGGCTTTTGCTAATTTCCGATCAGGGACTTTGTTATACTCGATGAGGCACCCTTTGTTATACCCGATTAGGGGCTGTGGAGTACTCGATCAGGGGACTTTGTTATTCTCGATCAAGGAACTTTTGTTATACCCGATCAGGGACTTGGTTATACTCGATCAGGAACTTTGTTATACTCATCAGGGCCTTTGTTATACCTGTTCAGGCGCCTTTGTTTATATTCGATCAGGGGCGCTTTTATATATCTGACCAGGGACTTTTGTTATACTCGGTGAGGGGCCTTTGCTAAACCTGATCAGGGGCCTTTGTTATACTCGATCAGGGGACTTTGTTATACTCGATCAGGGGACTTTGTTATAGTCGATCAGGGGGTTTTGTTTTACTCGATCAGGTAACTTTGTTATATTCGATCAGGGGCCTTTGTTATAATCGTTCAGGGGACATTGTTATACTCGATCAGGGGAGTTTGTTATTCTCGATCAGGGGACTTTGTTATACTCGATCAGGGGACTTTGTTATATTAGATGAGGGGACTTTGTTATTCCCGATCATGGGACTTTGTTATATTCGATGAGGGGCCTTTGTTATACTCGATCACGTGACTTTGTTATACTCGACCAGAGGACTTTGTTATTCTCGATCAGGGGCCTTTGTTATACTTGTTCAGGGGGCTTTGTTATACTCGATGAGGTAACTGTGATATTCTCGATCAGGGGGACTTTGTTATACCCGATCACGGGACTTTGATATACTCGATCAGTGAACTTTGTTATACTCGATCAGGGGCCTTTGTAAAACTCGTTCAGGCGCCTTTGTTATATTCGATCAGGGGCCTTTGTTATACTCGATCAGGGGACTTTGTTATATTCGATGAGGGGCCTTTGTTAAACTCGATGAGGGGCCTTTGTGATACTCGATCAGGGGACTTTGTTATACTCGATCAGGGGACTTTGTTTTACTCGATCAGGGGTTTTTGTTTTACTCGATCAGGTAACTTTGTTATGTTCGATCAGGGGCCTTTGTTATAATCGTTCAGTTGACTTTATTTTACTCGATCAGGGGACTTTGTTATACTCGATCACGGGACTTTGTTATACTCGATCAGGGGACTTTGTTATACTCGATAAGAGGGCTTTGTTATACACGATCAGGGGGCTTTGTTATACTTGATCAGGGGCCTTTGTTATATTCGATGAGGGGACTTTGTTATTCTCGATCATGGGACTTTGTTATATTCCGGATGAGGGCCTTTGTTATTCTTCCGATGGTGGGGATTCTGTTCTACTCCGATCAGAATTTGTTATACTCCAATGAAGGACTTGTTATACCCGACCAGGGGAGTTTGTTATACTCCGACCAGGGGATTCTTTGTTATACCCGATGAGGGCCTTTTGTTAAACCTCGACATGAGGGCCTTGTTATACCTTTTAATCAGGATCTTTTGTTATACCTGGGATCAGCCTTTTGTTATACTCCATCAGGAACCCTGTTATAATTTCCGATCAGGGCCTTTGTTATAACTGTTCAGAGGACTTTAGTTATATTCGATCAGAGTAGCCTTTGTTATAATTTCTGATCAAGGGACTTTGTTATACCGGATCAGGAAACTTAGTTATACCTTTAGACCAGGGAGCTTTGTTATACTCAATTGTGGACTCGGTTATACTCGAGATCAGGGCCTTTGTTATATTCGATCCGGGAATTTGTTATATCACCCATCAGGGGACTTTGTTATACTCGATCAGGGGACTTTTGTTTATACCAATGAGGCCTTTGTTAAACCTCGATTAGGGCCTTTGTTATACCTGGATCAGAGGCCTTTTTTGTTATACTGATCAAGGGACTTTGTTATACTCGATCAGGAGACTTTGTTATACTCGACCAGGGGAGTTTGTTATACTCGACCAGGGGACTTTGTTATACTCGATCAGGGGCCTTTGTTATCCTCGATCAGGGGACTTTGTTATACTCGATCAGGGGACTTTGTTATACTCGATCAGAGGACTTTGTTATACTCGATGAGGGGCCTTTGTTAAACTCGATGAGAGGCCTTAGTTATACTCGACCAGGGGATCTTTGTTATACACGATCAGGGGCCTTTGTTATACTCGATCAGGGAACTTTGTTATACTCGATCAGGGGCCTTTGTTATAATCGTTCAGAGGACTTTGTTATACTCGATCAGAGGCCTTTGTTATACTTGATCAAGGGACATTGTTATACTCGATCAGGAGACTTTGTTATACTCGACCAGGGGAGTTTGTTATACTCGATGAGGGGCCTTAGTTATACTCGACCAGGGGATCTTTGTTATACACGATCAGGGGCCTTTGTTATACTCGATCAGGGAACTTTGTTATACTCGATCAGGGGCCTTTGTTATAATCGTTCAGAGGACTTTGTTATACTCGATCAGAGGCCTTTGTTATACTTGATCAAGGGACTTTGTTATACTCGATCAGGAGACTTTGTTATACTCGACCAGGGGAGTTTGTTATACTCGATCATCAGGGGGCTTTGTTATACTCGATTAGGGAACATTGTTGTACCCGATCAGGGGACTTTGCTATACTCGATCAAGGAACTTTGTTATACTCGGTGAGGGGACTGTGTTATACTCGATCAGGGGACTTTGTTATACTTGTTCAGGGGACTTTGTTATACTTGATCTGGGGACTTTGTTATACTCGATGAGGGGGCTTTCTTATACACGATGAGGGGGGCTTTGTTATACTTGATGAGGGGCCTTTGTTATCATCGTTCAAGGGACTTTGTTATACTCAATCTGGGGACTTTGTTATACTCGACCAGGGGAGTTTATTATACTCGAGCAGGGGACTTTGTTATACGCGATCAAGGGCCTTTGTTAAACTCGATCAGGGTCCTTTGTTATAGTCGATCAGGGGACTTTGTTATACTCGATCAGGGGATTTTGTTATACTCGATCAGAGGTCTTTGTTATACTCGATCAGGGGACTTTGTTATACTCGATCAGGAGACTTTGTTATACTCCATGAGGGGACTTTGTTATACTCGATCAAGGACTTTGTTATCCTCGATCAGGGGACTCTGTTATACTCGATGAGGGGGCTTTGTTATACTCGATCAGGGGACTTTGTTATACTCGATGAGGGCACTTTGTTATACTCGATTAGGGCACTTTGTTATACTCGATTAGGGGACTTTGTTATTCTCGACCAGGGGGACTTTGTTATACCCGATCAGGGGACTTTGTTATCCTCGATCAGGGAACTTTGTTATACTCGATCACGGGCCTTTGTTATCCTCGTTCAGGCACCTTTGTTATATTCAATAAGGGGCCTTTGTTATACTCGACCAGGGGACTTTGTTATACTCGATGAGGGGCCTTTGTTAAACTCGATCAGGGGCCTTTGTTATACTCGATCAGGGGACTTTGTTATACTCGATCAGGGGACTTTGTTATACTCGATCAGGGGGTTTTGTTTTACTCGATCAGGTAACTTTGTTATATTCGATCAGGGGCCTTTGTTATAATCGTTCAGGGGTCTTTGTTATACTCGATCAGGGGACTTTGTTTTCCTCGATCAGGGGACTTTGTTATACTCGATCAGGGGACTTTGTTATATTCGATGAGGGGACTTTGTTATTCTCGATCATGGGAGTTTGTTATACTCGATGAGGGACCTTTTTTATACTCGATGAGGGGACTTTGTTCTACTCGATCAGGGGAATTGGTTATACCCGATGAGGGGATATTGTTATATTCGATGACAGGACTCTGTTATACTCGACCATGGGACTTTGTTATACTCGATGAGGGGCCTTTGTTATACTCGATTAGGGGCCTTTGTTATACCCGATCAGGGGACTTTGTTATACTCGATCAGTAGACTTTGTTATACTCTAAGAGGGGGCTTTGTTATACTCGAGCAGGGAACTTTGTTATACTCGGTGAGGGGTCTTTGTTATTCTCGATCAAGGGACTTTGTTTTACTCGATGAGGGGGCTTTGTTATACTCGATCAGGGGACTTTGTTATACTCGATCAGGGGCCTTTGTTATACTCGATCAGGGGCCTTTGTTATACTCGATCAGGGGACTTTGTTATTCTCTATCAGGGGACTTTGTTATACTCGGCCAGGGGACTTTGTTATACTCGATTAGGGCCTTTGTTATACTCGATTAAGATACTTTGTTATACTCGATCATGGGACTTTGTTATACTCGTTCAGCGGACTTTGTTATACTCGATCAGGGGCCCTTGTTGTACCCGATCAGGGGACTTTGCAATACTCGATCAGGGTACTTTGTTATACTCGGTGAGGGGACTTTGTTATACTCAATCAGGGGACTTTGTTATACTTGTTCAGGGGACTTTGTTATACTTGATCTGGGGACTTTGTTATACTCGATGAGGGGCTGTTATACACGATCAGCTTTGTTATACTTGGATCAGGGCCTTTGTTATAACCGTTCAAGGGACTCTTGTTATGCCCAATCAGGGTCTTTGTTATACTCGGATCAGGGGACTTTGTTATACTCGACGAGGGAGTTTGTTATACTCGACTAGGGACTTTGCTTATACTTCCGATCAAGTGGGCCTTTGTTAAACTCTGCTGATCAGGGTCCTTTGTTATAATCGGATCAGGGGACCTTGTTATACTCGATCAGGGGCCTTGCCAACCTTCCGATCAGGGGACTTGTTATACCCGACAGGGGCCTTTGTTATAATCGTTCAGGGACTCATGGTTATACTGATCAGGGGACTTTATATACTCGATCAGAGGCCTTTTGTTATAATTTCCGGATCAGGGACTCATGGTTATACTCGATCAGGAGACTTTTGTTATACTCGATGAGGACTTTGTTATACCTCGATCAAGGACTTTCTTTATCCTCGATCAGGGACTTTTTGTTATACCTGATGAGGGGGCTTTTGTTGCTAACTCGATTAGGGGACTTGTTATACTCAATCAGGGCACTTTGTTTTACTCGATTTGGGGGCTTTGTTATACTCGATCAGGGGACTTTGTTATTCTCGATCAGGGGAACTTTGTTATACCTCGATCAGGGGACTTTGTTATACTCGATCAGGGGACTTTGTTATACTCGATCAGGGGACTTTGTTATACTCGATAAGAGGGCTTTGTTATACACGATCAGGGGGCTTTGTTATACTTGATCAGGGGCCTTTGTTATATTCGATGAGGGGACTTTGTTATTCTCGATCATGGGACTTTGTTATATTCGATGAGGGGCCTTTGTTATACTCGATGAGGGGACTTTGTTCTACTCGATCAGGGGAATTTGTTATACTCGATGAAGGGACTTTGTTATACTCGACCAGGGGAGTTTGTTATACTCGACCAGGGGACTTTGTTATACTCGATGAGGGGCCTTTGTTAAACTCGATGAGGGGCCTTTGTTATACTCGACCAGGGATCTTTTGTTATACTCGGATCAGCCTTTTTGTTAGTAACTCCATCAGGAACTTTTGTTATACTCGATCAGGGGCCTTTGTTATAATCGTTCAAGGGACTTTGTATATTCGATCAGAGGCCTTTGTTATACTTGATCAAGGGACTTTGTTATACTCGATCAGGAAACTTAGTTATATTCGACCAGGGGAGTTTGTTATACTCGACCAGGGGACTTTGTTATACTCGATCAGGGGCCTTTGTTATACTCGATACGGGGAATTTGTTATACTCGATCAGGGGACTTTGTTATACTCGATCAGGGGACTTTGTTATACTCAATGAGGGGCCTTTGTTAAACTCGATGAGGGGCCTTTGTTATACTCGATCAGAGGCCTTTTGTTATAATTTGATCAAGGGACTTTGTTATACCCGGATCAGGAGACTTTGTTATGTTAATATACTCGACCAGGGGACTTTGTTATACTCGATCAGGGGACTTTGTTATACTCAATGAGGGGCCTTTGTTAAACTCGATGAGGGGCCTTTGTTATACTCGATCAGAGGCCTTTGTTATACTTGATCAAGGGACATTGTTATACTCGATGAGGGGCCTTTGTTAAACTCGATGAGGAGCCTTTGTTATACTCGACCAGGGGATCTTTGTTATACACGATCAGGGGCCTTTGTTATACTCGATCAGGGAACTTTGTTATACTCGATCAGGGGCCTTTGTTATAATCGTTCAGAGGACTTTGTTATACTCGATCAGAGGCCTTTGTTATACTTGATCAAGGGACATTGTTATACTCGATCAGGAGACTTTGTTATACTCGACCAGGGGAGTTTGTTATACTCGATGAGGGGCCTTAGTTATACTCGACCAGGGGATCTTTGTTATACACGATCAGGGGCCTTTGTTATACTCGATCAGGGAACTTTGTTATACCGGATCAGGGGGCCTTTGTTATAATCGTTCAGAGGACTTTGTTATACTCGATCAGAGGCCTTTGTTATACTTGATCAAGGGACTTTGTTATACTCGATCAGGAGACTTTGTTATACTCGACCAGGGGAGTTTGTTATACTCGATCAGGGTCTTTGTTATACTCGATTAGGGAACATTGTTGTACCCGATCAGGGGACTTTGCTATACTCGATCAAGGAACTTTGTTATACTCGGTGAGGGGACTGTGTTATACGCGATCAGGGGACTTTGTTATACTTGTTCAGGGGACTTTGTTATACTTGATCTGGGGACTTTGTTATACTCGATGAGGGGGCTTTCTTATACACGATGAGGGGGGCTTTGTTATACTTGATAAGGGGCCTTTGTTATCATCGTTCAAGGGACTTTGTTATACTCAATCTGGGGACTTTGTTATACTCGACCAGGTGAGTTTATTATACTCGAGCAGGGGACTTTGTTATACGCGATCAAGGGCCTTTGTTAAACTCGATCAGGGTCCTTTGTTATACTCGATCAGGGGACTTTGTTATACTCGATCAGGGGACTTTGTTATACTCGATCAGAGGTCTTTGTTATACTCGACCAGGGGACTTTGTTTTACTCGATCAGGAGACTTTGTTATACTCGATGAGGGGACTTTGTTATAC
>NW_024728379.1:0-7940 GCF_018991925.1 Homarus americanus
ATATATATATATATATATATATATATATATTCAAAATAATTTTTCTGATGTAGTAGGTTTGGGAAATTCGCTACATTTTGATTTTGGAAAAATCATATTTGGGAAACGCAAATTATATTAAACTTAACTTATCGGGATTTTCAACATGACAGCATGAAATTGCTAAGCCTGAATACTGGAGGCTGTAACGACTCAACTGTACGTCACCAAAAGCACCAGTTTACACCTCCCTCACCCTCGTTTACTGTGTCACACGTTTATATATATATATATATATATATATATATATATATATATATATATATATATATATATATATATATATATATAGCTGTATATGCTGATAACCACAAGAAAACACGAAGTTCCCATGCGCTTTCGTGTAATTCACATCTTCAGGGGTGAGTACAGATCCCTGAAGATGTGAATTACACGAAAGCGCTGTGAACTTCTTGTTTATTTGTTTCCTTGTGGTTATCAGCATATACTTGGATCACGCGCACCTACAGTGATTTACTTGTGTGTGTATATATATATATATATATATATATATATATACACACACAATTGAACGAATTTGCTGTCAGTTATATATTCATATTGCCATTTTGAATTGTTGTATTGTATTCAAATGTTTGTCGACATGAAGCTCCCACCTGCCGTGTTCCATCTACATATTTTTACCATCAACATTTGGAGTGGACGCGAAAATTTGAAAAAGTTTATGATACTATTTGCAGGAACCAGGTCGTTAAACTCTGGCGTAAACAAAAAGCAAAACAGACATGCAAGTTTTTCATCAAAGGAGCAACACAGAGTATTTGTCGGGGCTCTTGTTTCAACACAGCACATTGACTATTACAAAATGTAATAATTTGTCACTTTTACGTCTTACATATTTTATTTGAGATGCACAGGAGAGGAAAAAAAAAACTGTGGAGAATATATTACAATGTAATTTACACATAATGGTATTATAGATAGAATTAATTTAAGAAAAGAAAATTCTAGTGTACTCCAGACACCAAACAGTCGCTGTCCATCATTCTCAAAATCCATTATCTGAAAGGTCAGAGCCACTCTCTCACCTCACTTGGTGCATAAATTGACAAATTGAATATAAAAATTTTCTGTAAAACTCTGTTTCAAAATGTGCAAAATATGATTTGATGCTTTAAGAAAATAATAATTAGCTGAAGCTAAACTTGAAAACAAAAGACTTGTGAATAAAACACTCGGTGATTTTAGCTTTAAATGGTGATGTGTTGCTTCAGGTCTTAACATGATGGTGTTAGGAAATATTGAACAATACCTCCATGTACTGTGCTGTATATTGAGGGTAATTAATGATAACCAGCGCCATTCTTCAAGCTATTTTTTCATTGTATTAAACTGATGCATTGTTTGTTTATTAAGATAACAATGAAGTTTGAGACTGTCAGCTTCTTACACTAATACTTCCAGCATAGTTTCCACCAAAAGCTGTCGTCTTATTTATAACATTTGAAGAACAAAGACACTACTAGGAACCTTTTGTTTAGTGTTACGACAGACACTCCCACTAATTAAAAACATACCTGTTTTGAATGGACACACACACAAACACACATACTCTCTCTCTTTCTCTCTCTCTCTCTCTCTCAAAATAACTGTGAGTCAGTGAGTGTATTTCCTTTAAACTCAGCAACAAAGGTCAGACAGGACAGACAAAACACCATTGTTGCCTTGATCATGTATTTCGCATTTAGATTTTGCAGCGACCATTGCAGCCTGGCGTCCTTCAACAAATATGTTTCAATCAGTCGTTGTCAGTAGTGTTAGCGAGGGAACACGTAACGAGTTTAGTGTTGTGTCTCTTTTACTGAACTGTGATGATTACTGGTGTATTGTGTAATGATTATCGTGTTTTAGTTTGGCTCGGCTCACTCCTATGGCGGAAAATGTAAAAATACGTAGCAACGATTTTTTTTAGGAAGTGTTGCTTATCATTTGGTGGAACTTAAGTTTAAAAAATGACGAATGATTAAAATGTTGTGATTAAGATTATTGTTTTGTAAGAAAAGTCTGGAAATGTAAATACTTTTGCCTACGTTCATGAAAATGTTAAGTCTGTGTGTGTGTGTGTGTGTGTGTGTGTTTGTTTCATATTCGTTGCGCCTCAGCTTAATAAGTTTGTGTATTTTATAATCCACGTTACACAAACTAGAGCAAAAAACTGTCATATTTAAAAAATTGTAATCAAACTTTCCGGTTCACCAGATGTTACTTTCCTCGAATTATTTTTGCTACCAACCCTAAAAGTTGTGTTTCAGTGTAGCGTCGTCATTAATGGTCTTGTTGGTATTCCTTGTATTAGAGAGCGTCTCTAGCGTCGTGCAGTCAGATAAACGGTACATTTATTCTTCACTATATCAGACGACAGGCATTCCATTCATGACATTGGGCTCTTCCCGACAAACATGCCTAAAAAAATGTCTCTCTGCATCTTCCCCTTCATAAACATATACTATATTATACAGGGAGAGTCTGTAAAGGACCCAAGTTGCCATAAACAGTTGTTTGTATAACTTCACCAGACCCAGAGCTAAAGAAACATAAGTTCCTCCTTACACTCCTTATCTAGGCATCACGCGGTGGTTCCAGGAGATAACATTTAGTACAGAAGACTTTATCATTCATGTTCCTCTTCAACACACACACACACACACACACACTCTGACACCATCGTAATTTCAAGTCATAGGAAAGGGAGAAAAAGAGAGTTTGTTAGAGTTCCCAGTTCCGGACAACAAAAGTTTATTATTAATCCTACTGACTTGTGCACGTCACGCTCTGAATTAATCTCTCTCTCTCTCTCTCATAAGCGACCGAATATCGGCTGTTTAACGCATTGTGTAATTTGAGCTATTCGTCTTTCATGATGATTAAATACCTAATTGAAAAGATGAGTTGATGATTAACCTGACTGTACCGTACCCAACAGGGTGATTTATACCAAGTCAAATGCGAGTATTTCCTGTCCTACACCGATGCTGCCTTAACTTGCCAGAAAAATCGGCGCTTGGAATTATAAACTAGAGTCAAATATTGGCTCAGCTGTCTGATTTGACATTTCTGATTTGGAACATTATTGACCATTGGTCCTCCCACAAGCAAGCTCTCAATCTCTATTTAAGAGAGATTCTAATTTCTTCACTTGTATTTTTTTTTTCATCTATTTACCTTACTTTTTTGTACCTAGATCTGTTTATTGTCTTGAATATAAAACACTTAATGCCTTCTATCTATTTCACATTCTGCGTTTATATTTGTCTGCTGTTTATATTTTCTCTAATCAGTGTTTGTATCTTTTTCTGATCTTGGTGTTCATTCCTGCTCTTTTTCTGACCTTGGTGTTCATTCCTGCTCTTTTTCTGACCTTGGTGTTCATTCCTGCTCTTTTTCTGACCTTGGTGTTCATTCTTGCTCTTTTTCTGACCTTGGTGTTCATTCCTGTTCTTTTTCTGACCTTGGTGTTCATTCCTGTTCTTTTTCTGACCTTGGTGTTCATTCCTGCTCTTTTTCTGACCTTGGTGTTCATTCCTGTTCTTTTTCTGACCTTGGTGTTCATTCCTGCTCTTTTTCTGACCTTGGTGTTCATTCCTGCTCTTTTTCTGACCTTGGTGTTCATTCCTGCTCTTTTTCTGACCTTGGTGTTCATTCCTGCTCTTTTTCTGACCTCGGTGCTCATTCCTGCTCTTTTTCTGACCTTGGTGTTCATTCCTGCTCTTTTTCTGACCTTGGTGTTCATTACTGCTCTTTTTCTGACCTTGGTGTTCATTCCTGCTCTTTTTCTGACCTTGGTGTTCATTCCTGCTCTTTTTCTGACCTTGGTGTTCATTCCTGCTCTTTTTCTGACCTTGGTGTTCATTCCTGCTCTTTTTCTGACCTTGGTGTTCATTCCTGCTCTTTTTCTGACCTTGGTGTTCATTCCTGCTCATTTTCTGACCTTGGTGTTCATTCCTGCTCATTTTCTTATATTGTTTGTCATATTTTTCGTCTCTAATTTCGTTATATTATTTTAGTATTGATTGGGTTTTTGATGTTGTGTTGGTGTTCTTCTTATTCGCTCTCTCTCTTACCTTTTTCTCCATCTTTTCCTCCCCCTCCTGTTTATCCTCCTCCTCCTCTTCCTCCCCTATACCCTCAGTCAGTACTCTCGCCACCAGAGAGGACTATGACGGCATCCCAATTTAAACAAACCTTCTCTCGCGTCTATAACATGGGGAAGGGCACATCAGCACCATAAAATCAACCCTATTGCACCATATTGCACCATAATTTAAGAGCCAATAATGGTGGGTAGACAGGTAGGTGCTGATAATGTCTACTAACGCTCGGATTTATGGTATAGCGGTGAAATTTTTTGTTGGTGCTTAATGGTGTGGTTGAGGAATTGTCTCTCATCTAGAGTCTATTAACCGTCTCTCTCTCTCTCTCTCTCTCTCTCTCTCTCTCTCATTAAGTAGCTCAATATGTCATAATTTCACTTGGCTCGTTCACCACATATGCATTGTATTAAATTCATTCAATGTCATCTTCTTTGACTAAATGGAACAAAGTGCCAGCAACACCATTTTCGCTCTCGTAATGGCATTTTCCGGCACATCGTTGTACAAGCTGCTCGTAATTGATTTTTTCAGTTAGTGAAGCAAAATTCGTCGAAAAAACGCAGGGGCGATACATTACTCTCGTCCGGCATGACATACAAACACTTTTTTTTATAATTTATTGTTATATATATATATATATATATATATATATATATATATATATATATATATATATATATATATATATATATATATATATATATATATATATATATATATATATATATATATATATATATATATTATTTCCTGTAGTAGTTTGAAAGTTCCTGATATTAGTAAAACTATTTCATTCAAAAACCTTGTACGAGCAATAGGTAACTGAGACGGCTATGGTGTTGATGAACGCCGATGAGACTACCTCCCTTATACTCATTATTATCGGTGGGAAAACTAGGGTAAAGAAATTCATATAGCGTCTAGTCGTCCAGTATTCCAAATGCCTTTCACTTAACTTACGATAATGGCCTCCCTGGGGTCCAAATAATGACGCGTCCTTACCATGATGGTCAGCCAGCTCTCTCTCATCTCCGTGTAGTCTGGGAGAGGATTGCACTACCTCCGGCCACCTGCTACTTACCAGGAATGGGACGCTTGTCACTGTGTTAATACCAGGGGCAAATCCCGGGACTTGTAACTTGCTACAATTGTTGGGGTTTATGGTCACATTTGCAAATACTGTATTCAGCAGGCGAGGTGCGGACGTTGTTGAGGGTAGCGTGACTCTGTACTGTACTGTACTGTACATGGCCTCCCACAGTGACCTCGACTGGTTACGGT
Source organism: Homarus americanus (assembly GCF_018991925.1). NCBI lineage: Eukaryota > Metazoa > Arthropoda > Malacostraca > Decapoda > Nephropidae > Homarus > Homarus americanus. The sequence continues at coordinate 5,433 of NW_024728379.1, forward strand.
AAGTGGGGAGCAACTCAACGATAGGGAGGCGGCAGTAGAGACCCACAAACACGCCCCTAACACAGTACTGTATAGTCTCCGAGGTGTCAAGGGGATGGTGTTACCGTCTGGCATTATAGATATGATAATCCCGAGGCGCTCTCAGTCCACCTAGCTGTAATTGGGGAAGTGAAGGCGGTTGAGTGCAGTCTTGGCTACACGGCCTCCTTTACTTTCCGAAGACATGCTATGTAGTGTGCCGTATCCACACTGTCCCTAACTGGCAGCCATGTCTATGGGACTCACTATCACTTTTTCACAATTGAGTAACTACTCGAACACCTTCAGACAATCGCTCTTCTTAGGCAAAGGGTGGTCAGGCAGGAGCCCGACAGCTGCCACAGATCGCTGGACTTTAATGTAGCACAAAATGTCCGACACAGCTTACACGAAACAGATGACGATCCAAACATTTTCAGTTCGTAATTCGCTAATCCGTGGCCAACTGAGCTATAGCGTGAAGTGCTCTTATAACTCCACATACCTGCCGCCTGGCATGCTGTAAAAACATACAATGCTCCGGAAAACGCACCAAATATTTTGTAAACGAAGGTTTTACATCATCAGTAAACAGAAAGGTATTAAACCTTCAGCAAACATTGTATATGCATACTGCATGAAATATGACCTATAATGTTGTTAACACTGAACAAACTGAAAAAGACTTAAAAGAATAATATTTCTTTTTGCAACCGACCTTTTTACACATCACTTTAGCTCGTGTTGTTATACAATACTGTTGTTAGGGTAATGTTTTAATATTTGCAAGACGAATGTGAATTTGTTGCCATCCGGTATAACTTACTGTACACTCCCATACTTAGTGTACATTATGTAAGAGAAAATAAACAGTTATAAACAGTAAGATAAACAATAAAAGTAAAAGTAAATTGTCCTTTTACAGATAAAGTTTACTGCAACACGAGGCAACTTCACTCAGCTGATCGTACGCGGGTGGACGGTGAGGCGAAGGAGTTCTTCTCTGGCTGGTTCACACGGGGATGATGATTACTGTCTTCCTGTGTATCATCTGCTCTGCCTCCTCCTTATTTCCACTTTCACCGGTATTGTTTTTTCTTTCTGTTTTCGATTTTGTTTTATTATTTGTATTTTTAACTAAATATTTTCCAGATATTTTGGTTATCTAATACTTTCAAATATGTGAAATTTGGATATATGAGATAGCGCTGAGACAAGGGCGTTAAGGCCGATGTAACCCGTATATAGGGTCACAGTTAGCCATGACTAGTTCTCCATAATGCCCACACACCCATAGTACCCACACACTATCCACACACTACCCACACACTCACACAAGGAGATACAGTGATATAAACTGCTGTACCTAAATATTATGTAACTCAAAATATATTCCCAAAACAGCACGTTTACAGTTGAAAATATTAAAAGCATAAATAATACAAACAAAATCAATTAATATGTTTTTTATTATTTTTAAATATCAGAAAAGATGGGTCAACACTTCTTGTTGTTCTTTGACTTTTTCCCGGTGAAGATGTAGTCTCCCCATGGCAGGTACTGGTCCTTTTGTACATGGCAGAAAGTGGTAGTTTCCTTCTTCTTCTTGTTGTTTTGAGGTTTAGTGTGCTTTGTGGTCTGCAGTTTGTTAGATCGGGGGCCCTTCTCCTTCACCTGGCAAGGCTTCACCTCAACCTTTGAAACTTTTGTTACAGTGCGTTGGAACACCATTGTGATTTACTGACACTAACAGCTCTCTCACTGAGGTCAAATCAAAATTTGACCATACAGAAAGAATTACGGTTTAATAAGGTTGGAATTTAAAGAAATTGACAACAAAATGAAGCTCTGTTTATCACTATAGTGTTGAGGACTGGTGTTTGTAGAGATGATGGATGGTGTTATATGTAGTGATGAAGGATGGCGTTATATGTAGTAATGATGGATGGTGTTATATGTAGTGATGATAGGAGGGTAATATATGTAGTGATGATGGATGGTGTTATATATAGTGATGATGCATGATGATATATGTATTGATGATGGTTGGTGTTATATGTAGTGATGCTGGATGGTGTCATATGTAGTGATGATGGATGGAGTTATATGTAGTGATGATGGATGATGTTATATGTAGTGATGATGGTTGGTGTTATATGTAGTGATGTTGGATGGTGTTATATGTAGTGATGATGGATGATGTATTATGTAGTGATGATGAGGATGGTTCCTATATATGGTGATGAATTGGTGTTATATGGTGATGATGGATGATGTTATATGTAGTGATGATGGGATGGTTATATATACTTAGTGATGATGGATGGTGTTATATGCTTGGTGATGAAGAATGATGTTATATATTATTGATGATGGTTGGTGTTGTATGTAGTGATGCTGGATAGTGTTGCCTGTATGGTGATGATGGATAGAGTTATATGTGGTGATGATGGATGATATTATATGGTGATGATGGAGGTGTTGTTATAT
>NW_024728380.1:0-19724 GCF_018991925.1 Homarus americanus
TATATTTCGATTCGTTTGCTACCTTGATTTCATAATTTCTCTTTGCTTTCCTAATTTCTGTTTATACCTGTCTTGTTAGGTTCTGATAGTAACCAAGTAAGTGATTTTCGCCTTTCTTAACTTTTCTATATACTCCTTTCTTTTTCCCTAGAAGATCTAGAGTCTATTATTCATCCATTTTGGTTGGTTCCGTATCGATCTGAATTTTCTTTTAGGGATGTGTTTATTTTGGGCATTATTGATTGTCGCAATAAATTGTTCATAAGTAGCTGCTAAATTAAATTCGGGGTTATCCCGTCCTAAGTTGACAGTTTCCGGAGGTGTGGGGGGGATTAATCTTTTGACCATAGGGTCATCCCTTAGGTCTCTCCTTATGCTACCGTAATTAGCATTCCTAAAATCCGGGATCAAGGCGAATTTTCCTTCTTCCTGCCATCCCATATTATGTTAAAATATATGGCTTTATGATCACTGTTTCCTAGTTCGTCTCCAATCCCAACATCTTTTACTAGATTTTCATTATTACTGAGAACTAAATCGAGGATATTATTTCCTCTAGTGGGCAAGTTTATAAATTTATATATAAAACTATCCTGTACTACTTCTATAAAATCTTCAGATTCATTATCGCTAAGTTGATTTTTCCAATCTATGCCTGAAAAGTTGAAATCGCCTAGAATACATACATTGTTTCTATCAGATGCCTTCTTTATTTCCTCCCATAGCAATTTACCATCGTTCCTACTCAAATTAGGTAGTCTATATATAACACCAATGACTACGGATTCACTGCCCTCACCAATCTCTACCCAAATACTTTCATTGTCGCTATTTGTTTTAATGTTTGATTTATTGCAGCCTTTTAATGACACCCTGATATACACTGCTACACCGCCACCTCTCCTTCCTACTCTGTCAAATTTAAATAGGTTATATCCTGGAATATGAAATTCTGCTAAAAAATGCTTGCTGTTTGAATTTATCCATGTTTCCGTTATTGCAATTATATCTATGTTCTCTTTACTAACAATGGCCCTGAGCTGGTCCATTTTGTTACACAGGCTTCTACTATTAGTATAATAAACACTCAATATATTTCTTCCGTTTCTATCTGTTTTACATTTATTACTTTGATGTTTGTTATTATGACTAACTATATTTTCAGCATTATCTACTTCTGTTTCACTACTTCCCAGGACCTGCTTGTTTTTTGACTCCCATTTTCCCCGACCCCTCTCTACTGGCGAAACCCCCCCTTCGGAGTGACAATTTCACGCTCCAGGGATGCAGACAACGTCTTTACCCCCTCACGAGACAAGTGTACTCCTCGCGACAGTACAGGTAGTCGTTGCCATAAAATCGTTGCCCGTCATCAATGAATGCCCAACCATTGTTTGCACAATGTTTTTCCAGTCGGCAATTAATAGCAATTGCCCTGGACAGCCATTCACGACCAACCCCTCTTCTAGGCAAGACACCACATACTATCGGGACCCCTCCCCTATCTCTAATCTTCCCCAGCGCCTCCCTATACCTCTTGAAAAGTTCCTCACTCCTAACCTTACCTATGTCGTTTCCCCCCACACTAAGACACACTACTGGATTGGTACCCTCCCCTGACAAAACTCTGTCTAACCTCTCGGCTACATGCCCTATCCCAGCCCCAGGAAAATATACCCTAGTCCTACGTTTCCTATCTCTCGCACAAAAAGCCCGATCCATAAACCTCACCTGGCTGAAGATTGTGAAGTGAGATGCAGTGAAGATTGTGAAGCGAGATGTAGTGAAGATTGTAAAATAAGATTATAAAGTAAACTGTAGTAATTGAGGTTAAACGAACGCGGGTTATTCTGTAGTGTATCCGTGTCTTGTTAACGTGGAACCAACATGGCGGTGGTTCTCAATATAGATACGTTATTTTGCGAGAATTTCTTGTCAAAACAAAAAATATGAATCAGCATATTTAGCCTAAATTAACCTACTTGGCTTTATTATATATTCTAAGTTTTTAAGTTGGATAGATCAGATCAGGTTAGGTTAAGTCAGGTTGGGTTAGGTTAGGTTAGTTTTGTTAATTTTGCCACATAGAGGCTAGTTTATTGTGCCCCCCATACTCATCCTGTCAGCTGTAGCACAGAGAGATTACAAAGTGGTGTTAGATGAGGTAGGTGGTTAAGTTAAGTTTCAATAGGTTAGGTTAGATTATGTCAGGTTGGGTTAAGTTAGGTTAGGTAGGTAATAAGTAGATAGGTTATGTTAGGTAGGTGGGAAAGTTAGGTTTGATTAGGTTAGTTTATGTCAGACGGGGAGGTTAGGTTAGATTATGTCAGGTTAGGTTAGATTATGTCAGGTTAGGTCAGATTACGTCAGGTTAGGTTAGATTATGTCAGGTTAGGTTAGATTATGTCAGGTTAGGTTAGATTATGTCAGGTTAGGTTAGATTACGTCAGGTTAGGTTAGATTATGTCAGGTTAGGTCAGATTACGTCAGGTTAGGTTAGATTATGTCAGGTTAGGTCAGATTACGTCAGGTTAGGTTAGATTATGTCAGGTTAGGTTAGATTATGTCAGGTTAGGTTAGATTATGTCAGGTTAGGTTAGATTATGTCAGGTTAGGTTAGATTATGTCAGGTTAGGTCAGATTACGTCAGGTTAGGTTAGATTATGTCAGGTTAGGTAAGTAGGTAGAGGTGGGTAAAAAAGGTTAGGTTAGGTCGGCAGGTTTTAGTGTAGGAGCTTAAGAAATCCCGTAAAAATTTCATGTTAATTTTTGACACCATACATTATAATAATCCTTATAAACTATGTTAAGGAACAGTGGTGTCATTTTTCTGAACGGTTTATTATAAGTTTTATGCCTTTAAAGTTTATTAAAGAGCGGCATAATGAACCTGAATGTACAACTAAGTCCTAATTAACTTAAAAACATGACTAATAACCTATGAACTTGTAGTATTATATGATTACAATTTAACATAGCCTATCATGAATGCTATTTATAATATCATAAGTGTGTTACAAACATGGCTGCTCATATATGCCATCCTGTCTCTGGCAAAGAAGAGATTGCAGTAAGTAAAATTATTTGCTAAAGACAAATACTGGAAATTAAACATATACATATTACCATTATCTGAAAAGCTTAGAACCACCGTTTTATATTTATTAAAAGTTTGTAGTGTTATACATCATCTGTAAACAAGTCACAAGTTATTATTTACGACATTGCTTCAGTCCTCGTCATCAAGAGTCTTCTGTGTACAACAGATTCCTTCACCTTGTTTAAGGCATTTCTCATCATCTGCTTGACAGTTACACATCTCGGTGCATGTCATGCTATTCTTTCCTGATTCTTTTCTGTATGAACATGACAATGATCCACATTTCCTGGCATACATCCACATTTAACAAGTTCTGTGATTGCTTCTGGAGCTGGTGAAAGTTGGTCTGATATTACTAGTATAGAAACAGTCATTGTCAATCTTCCAGCCATGCTCTAATTGTGAAAGCATTTCACTGTCTGCATCACAAGACCACAGAGAAGGAAGCTTGATACCTTCCTCTCAATATATGATACTTTAGAATTGCTGCGGTAAACAGTGGTTCTCCAGCGCTTCTGCCTCGCGTTTTCTTGAAGAGATGCATCTAGTTATGACAGTTTTAGTGAAAGTCATTCGTGGACAGTAGAGCTTAAATACAAATTCCTTTAGACCAATAAACATGTCTGCTGGAGGGCATTTGGTCTACTCAGCATCTTGAATGCATCTAGGACTTTTGTGTTAGATTTCATCAGAGTGCTCCAACATGCTTTCTTTCCTTTGCCAACAAATTTTCCAATGCAGTCATATCCTGTGAAGGCATGGAAACCTGTAAGGCTCTCTGCCCAATGTGTCGTCGCTCACCAGTTCCTGTTTTCATACTTGTATTTTCTCCAAGTTGAGGCTGCTTTAATATACCAAACACATCAGTGTCTGGTGACTTGATATGTACAGTGCTGCCCTTCTGTGATGCATATACTGTATGTCCTGCTTAAGTTCTATAACTTGTGATAGCAATTTGATGGTTGAAGTCTTATTTGCTGCTTTCCACGACAGAAGATTAACCTTGGACATCTTTTCCCAGATGCTCAATGGACCAACAATGCGTTTCTTGACAAAATTTTCATAATTTTGTCTTCCAACTTCATATGCACATAGATTGTCATATTTGGCATTTTCTGGCATTACAGCTCCAGTTACCAAGTTTAAAAGAGCATCATTTTCCTGGGATTACAGTCACCAATAACATTGTGTAGCTTCTGTACATCAGCATATTGACGGCTGACAATAGCTGTAGAGAGCTCATGATGTTCTGTTCTTTTGTAATCTTTATGAGTTTTATATTTTATGTAATGAACTTAATTTGAAAACCCAAATGGTAGTATATGATCTTTTATCACCTTAGACACTCTGTGCGTCATGCCTCTCAAGTGATTTTTTTCCTCTCTTACTTCTCTGGACAAATACGACCTTTATCCCATCAGAAAAAATATTACCATATATTTTCTAAATCTACAGGTGCCAAGGTTTAAAATGACGGATGGTGTTAAAAATTAACCTGAAATTTTTACGTGACCACATATTGTCTTGTTGAGTTTCTGAGAGAACTTCACGGCTAAATAAGCGCCTCTGTATTGATAGCGGTACATGTAAATATCCAGCTCATAGTTAAATCTCTTTATGTCCGTTTATTTTGTCTAATTTAAGTATCAAAATTGTTTTTATTTTAAGTATCTTAAGTATCTTTTCCTCACTCTTAAGTATCTAAGTATGATGTTTTTTTCATTTTAAGTAACTAACCATATTTTTGTTTTCATTATAAAATGTGATTGATATAGACAACAGAAGTAAATATCAGCTGGAGGTCGTAAACGAAGCTGATGTGAAGTATTTTGACTCACTGTTCCCACGAACTAATTGCTTCTCTGGTTTATACCGAAGAAATAAAACCGTCAACGAACCATCCGATTCAAATGTGTCTTAGGCGATACAGGGTGTTTAGGCGTCATTCTGATACCAAGAATGACTTTGTGTACTGTGGTGAAGCTGGGGGTAGGATAGGGTTGGGTTGGGTTGGGATGGGTTAGGATTACGCATGTGTGGGTATATTCTGTGGCATTTTATAGGTATCTTGCGTCTTTCTCTTTATTCCTTCTTTATCATGAGTATCTGTGCCTATTAATACACCACCTCGCAGGATAGTGGAAGAGGAATGGATAGTAACGAGATAATATTCTTCTTACATATACCTTAGCTTGATTACAGGTAACACCAGGTAGAAGTTACGTGACTCTTAAGAGTTTTCCTCGACTTGGCTGATTCAACTGTAAGACTTGCTGTATTTATCCTTATTAAAATCCTCCACCTGTAAGACCCTCCACTTGTAAGACTCTCCACCTGTAAGACCCTCCACTTGTAAGACTCTCCACTTGTAAAACCCTTTATGGATTTGCAATACCTTCTCGTCTTGACTTTCCACTAGTACTGTACACACCCTCCTAACTTAGTTTACAGTAATGTTGAAGTATATAATGAAGACTCACAGCTCATGGGTTAGAAAAAACAAAAGATACTTTGCTTTATTTATTTGGCTGGCCTTTATTTATTCATAGCTTATTTTAAGAATCCCGAAAGTTAGAACAAATGGCTGGCCAAGGGACGCAAGCGGGCGGTGTTCACAGTATGGACCAAGAATAAAAAATAAATGAAAAATAAAATAAATAAATCGTAAATTGGTGCATTGTTTCTCCAGGGGTAATTATAGAAGTAAAAATGTTCTCCAGCAGTGGGTAACGATCATAGTCACGTATAGAGCTTCCGACGCAGGTAGATTGATATAGATGCATTACCTGGAGTTAGTGGGTTACAGGGGCCTCTTACACGATAATATTAAAGGTGTTTTTTTCCTTCTGTTTGTGGCACTTGAGGTGTTTAGGTTAGGTTTAATTAAAATGGTTTAGTTATAATAGTTATATTACGATAAGTTAAGTTGAATTTAGAACTTTTTATTTGCATATATCGTGTTTTAGAAGGATTTGTTAGCTAATAAGTTTAATTTGGATAAGTTTAGTTTAATTTAGATCATTTGATTTTACAAGGTCGTATTATAATGACTGGGAACCATATAGAAAACTGTTAGAGAAGTAAATATTTCTACGGCAGTGAATGAGTAAGTCAATAAGTGGTGTATAGAGCTGCTGACGCAACTTAAACGGTATATACTGTACATTATATGTTATCAGAGCTTTCCTGTTGTACGTAACGCCTCCGTCAAAGTGTCTTACTGGCTCATGTGAAGATTAGCCTCTAGTTTATTTAACCTCAAGATTAACTACACTGGCACTGCCTGACCTGACCTGACCTGACCTACCCTACCCTACCCTACCCTACCCTACCCTACCCTACCCTACCCTACCCTACCCTACCCTACCCTAACCTAACTTCCCAAGTGGCGTTAGGTTAATCGTGGATGAAATAAGCTGGGAGGGGTTAATCTTCAGGTAATCTATCTTGAGTGTAGCAATTTTGGTCAGGTGAGGCCTTCCTTACCTTACTTTCGAGGAAACAGGAGGAGGGCCCCTTTAACGTCTACAGATCATCGTCAACCAAGGCAGATATTGAATGCCTTTTGTTTTACCTTCCTGGCTTAAGAACACATCTTAACACCATAAGACTATTCGCCTCAATACAATAATACAGTAATTGATTATTGTATTCTAATAAAATTTACGGTGTATCTTGTGAACCAGATTTATTGTTTGACCTTAGTGAATGAGAAACTGGTTGAGGTGTATTGTGGTAAACATCCTTAAGAGCAGCTCTGTGTGTTCTTACGACCTCAAAGTAACACAAAAGGTAACCAATATCTACCCTTGATCAGTCACTTTATGTAGATGTCAATTGTGTCATTTTTCTAGACTTAGTGCCCCCTGGAGGAGAAAGTAAATACAATGTTGATATATTTTGGTCACAACACACACTAGTAGATTATTTTTCCTTTTTAACTAAATAATTAACACTATGAAGCTAACTAATTATATAACTCAAAGATGGTAACCAATATGGCGTCGATATTGTTCACATACTCTATGATAAATAGATGTATTGTCTGTTTAATTTTAGGGAAGAATTTAATTTATAAACTTTTGAGAATCTGGATACAGGAGTTTTGTCTTTGTGTGTGTGTGTGTGGTGATGATGACGCATACTTTCCTCTGCAGTGAAAAAAATATCTTGACATTGCAAAGTTTAACTGTAAGCCGAAGGAACGTTTGTAATGTGACTTGTTATGTGAAATTGTAACTTGAAATTCTTTGTGAAAAAATATTTCCCTATAAAGTTTGGCAATAAATGAAGTATTACATCAAGGTGTAACTTGTAGTTCCTTGTGGAGTAATTACCTATGTGGACGATACAGCTACTCCAGGGTGTAAGACCTAGAGTAGAAAGTCTTTAGACCTTACCTGAGGTTGAAAGACTCTTATAGTGGAACGTCTTAGGTATTGAAACTTTAATTACAGTAAATAAAATATAATCTACCTAAACATTCCTTCACCTGGCGACAACTAATGATACAGGTGGTGTAATAGCTCTTTAAAATTCCTCCGTTTGATATAATAATGACCACACATGAACTTATAATGTGCAATATCTTGATAACACATTAGCTGCAACATTACACATAGTCCAGTGTATGTGTAGTGAGGGACATCTACCTAAATGAGTTACAGAATGTGGAGTTGAGGCAAAAAAAAGTTGGGACATGTTTGAGATCATCAGTTGAGCCAAACGTTTATACTCAATATTGTTTTAATGGTATTTTAGAGCGACCGAAAAATGTAAACAAAATGGCCGGTAGGTGACACATACCTTACAAGAAATAAACATGAGAACGAACACACACACACACACACACACACACACACACACACACACACACACACACACACACACCAGTTTTACCCACATTATCACCAGACTATCGGCATACCTGGTCGGTGGACACCTGCCTCCTCCTCCTCCTCCTCACCTTGCTAATATGCTAATATGCTAATATGCTCTGGTATGTTCCAGTCTATTTAAGATATGCTCCCATCTATCTTAAAGAGCTTATGCTAGGTTGGTCTGATATGCTCCTCAAAGACTATGCTGATATACTCTTGTCATCTGATATGCCATTATGTTCATATCACTCTAAAGGATATACTAATATGTTCTGATATGTTGGTATGGTTCTGTCTCTCAGAGGGTGTGCTGATGTACTATAAGAGCATATGGGGTATGCTGATATACTTGGTTATGTAGCTAGGCTCATATCTCTCTTACAGGGTATGCTAATATACCCTGATATGCTTGCATCTATCTCTGAGCGTATACTGGTTGACTGTAATGACATAAGAGATATGCTGGTATGCTTCTAAGGGAATATGTTAACATACTCTAATAATAATTTGAAATGAGGTTAGCTATACCTTAGATTCAGGGGATATACTGATATGATATGAATTAACCTAGAAGTATACTGATATGTTCTCAAGGCATTCAGGGGATCTGTTAGTATGCTTCGACATACTTTCGGAACAAGGTAAACTGGACCTTCAGAAGATAGGGTGATATGCTGACATATTCTGATGGATCTAAGAGAGAGTGGAAGACTATGAGAGCTAGTTAATATACTCAGGTATGTTGATATCCCTTCATGGCACTTGGGATATATGGTAATATACTCCGATGTGTCTCTTTGGATATACTGATATGCCACTAATGGGTCCCCAGAAAGCAGGAGACAAGTTGATCTGCTTCGAGGACACTAATCTGTATAATGATTTTTTCCCTGACTGTTAAGAAGTATACTGGTATATTTCAAATGTTGCTTAGTATTATAGTATACTTTGGGCTGTTCTGAACATATTTCACAGCTGATTTTCAGAAATATATGCTGCTGTCACTGGCTTGTTTATTCCGGAGACATTGATTATACTTTGAGTATGTTGATATGCTTTGTTACCAGTCAAGGAATATGCTGATATGTTCTGACACTTCTCAGTGATTACCCTGATATACTTAGATACCTGACAGTATTTATTGGAGTATAGTGTGTCCTATACTCTGATGTCATTCTAGTGATATGCTGATGAGCTGACATACCGCTTTATGTAACTGTGATATATTGAATCATATACATCCATTCCTCACGCTTAATATATATGATATTCTAAACAATGCTGATATTATTTATGTTATACCCTGATTATATACTAACATACTACAGTGTCATTTATAGTGTATGATATTAAACATTCGGGGGTATACTTTGAGGTTATTTAGAGAATATGATGGCAAACGGTGATATACTCTGATGCCATATTTGGTATACACAGATATATTGATATAATTTATATAATATACCGATAGATATAACTAAATATCTGTGAAGTAAATCCTGTACTTTTTGATATACCATTCAGGGTGAAGGTATGCTAATATACCACGATAGCACCCGTCTCTCAGCGCTAATATACCCTGATGGCACACTTAACATCCTGGCGCCGGTCGTGGGGTATACTGATATGCTAAAGTCTTCTTCATCTTCTAATATCTCGACTTCAGCTTCGTAAACTGTGATTACTTAAACGTATTTAACGCTCGTTTACGTAACTTTTTTGTAGAATAAATGAATGTATATCCGGGGTTCTTCTGTTTCTTTGTCCATCTGATGTTTGCGTCCATGTTGAGGAGAACCACTTAGCAGGGCTCGCATTTTCCCATAATGTGTTACCTCAAGTTCCATAATTTGCACTTAGTGAAGCCACGATATCCCGCGTTATGTTGCCCGTCTTACTTCCTTCTGGGTTATGTGTCTTAAGTTGGTGAAAAAATTAAATTAAGGCTGAATTATTGTTAAATGTTAAGGTATTATAGTACTTGTCTGTCGTGTTGTTAATATAACATAGTTTCACCAGCAGTATGTACTCAAGAGCTTATTAACATCGTTGACGAGTCAGAGCCGCAACACTGAACCAATCTATATGAACATTAACACAAAAAATAAATTGTTACATTACATCGACTATCAAGACATAACTTACAATACAAATTAATAAATAATTGTACCAGGCAGATAAAAATATTAGTTACAAAAAATTATGAAAATAGTCTTAATGTTCACGCCAGAACTTACCCCATAACAAAAGCCATACAACATTTTCCCAGTTAAGACTTCGTTAAATACAATCTCAAACTCCTTCTCAGAAACTGTGTGTTGGTGGTGTGCCACGTGTGGTGTGTGTGTGTGTGTGTGTGTGTGTGACAGCACCTTTGATTTATACAAATATTCACCCAAATGAATAACACCAAGTAATTCACCATGTTATTCACGACTCTTAGATCACTTGGCTTGCGTCTCTCAAAAGGTCGAGCCAGGGTCAGCTGATTCAGTAAACACGGCTCACATTAATAGGGACCTGCCACACTTTGCCATAAACAGATAAATTGTACCGGGAATTTTCCCCCCACACACTCATCATTGTTGTATGTATATTATGTATGCTGGATTATGTATTATGTATGTATATTATGTATGTGCTCCATTTATATTTATTCAGCCTAGCTAGCAGCGTGTGGCAATGTTATTACCATATCCCACACGCTTAATTAATGTGCCTGGCGACGTATGGAAGCTGCTAATGTATCACTTGCCATACGTCGTCTATGGTAGTTGACCAGGACCTTAGCTAGGGAGCAGTGCTATCCACCTCTGTGTACATACTCTTATCCAGTAAACCGAACCTACAAAACTATACAGGTGTTTGTGTTCTCTCCTGTATATAGAACTTATTGCCCAGAACATCTAACATGGCGCAGTGCGTAGTTTTACTGGATTATTACGAGTGATTAGTGCAAGTTTGTGGAAAGCCGGCTGATGGATCCCCGCCTTGGGTCAACCCCGCGTCATCCCTCGAAGAATTTCGCAACTTTGAGCAGTGTCAGTGACAGTGATTTTCTGTGAAGTGTTTAGTGCATTGTGTGTTTCGTGCCATTCATGTGTGACCTTGTTCGAACGGATTTCCAAGGTATACGGCATGTTCTGGGCATTTGTGGGGTGTAGAGCTCAGCGCACCCTCCTCTGACCGTTTACAGAGAGCGACTGAGCTACTCCTGTCTCCACCCCCCTCCCTCACAGCGCCGCCTCCACCCCCCCTCACAGCTGGGGCGAGACGCTCTGCCTGGGACACACACACATACATGTACTAACACTTGCTGACCGCGCGGCTTCATTATATATATTTTATATATATAACCTACTTATCTGTGTATTGAATTAAATTTTTTGTCTGAAATCTTGTTGATACGACGGGCTGACCGGTCAACACTGATTTAAGACACAGTACACAGATAAAGTAGTTATGTCTCATGCCTTACGTAGCCGTGGACCCAGCGCCTGGATGAGTCAAGCGGATGATAGTCCCCCAGAGATGGATGACCAGGCCGGCCCAGCTCCCACAACATCGCGCAGCCCTTCACCTCAACATTCAGCGTTATCTCCAGAGATAATTGCCTTAATGAAGTTTATGAGAGATGAGAGACGCGAGGATGAAGCTCACAGACGTTTGGCGGATGAGCACAGAAGGCAAGCAGAGGCAGAACGAGACCACCAACGGAGAATGGAAGACAGTGCACGGTTTGAAGCCTTGATATCTCGCCTCACTGTTAACCAAGCCCCTGGCTCTAACACTGCCTCGGTACTGAATGGTTCAGATACCTCATCCATGCTTCCTTCACGCCCCCCAGCCCCACCTAAAGCAGCAGCTCAAACACCGCCCATCTTGGAGCCTGATGTAAATTTCCAGACTTTTCGCGAATGGCGGCGGCGGTGGGCTGATTATGCTACAATGGTGGATCTCCAGAGTTTGTCACAGCCTAAACAACTCATCCAGCTGCGTATGTGCCTGTCCTTGGAAGTTCAGCGTGTCTTAGAACATACGTTGCAGGTACCCCCAACCTCTTCGCTGTCTGTAGAGGAGGTACTGGACGTTCTACAACGGCACATCAAAGGACAGCAGAATGAAGCTCTGCGCAGGAGGGAATTGTTTAGCTGCAGACAGATGGAGGGTGAGTCTTTTGACGCTTTTTATGTACATCTTAAGAGAGCCTCGGAAGAGGTAGATATATGTTTAGGCCACCACCAGCAGTGCGAGGAGACCCAGTTGAAGCAGGTGATCCTGATGGGTGTTAAGGACGAGGAACTTGTCCAACGCCTCACCTCCCTCGACTCTTCCTCTTCTCTTCAGGATGTGTTGACGATATGTCGCTCCTATGAGGCTGCCAGGTGTGCCCCCTCTGCCATCCGAGCTCCCCCTACAGCTGTACGCGCTGTGTCCCGGTACAAGAAGGACAAGAAGTCCGCTCCTACGCCTTCGCCCACCACGTCCACGCCCGGTTCATTTTGTAACAACTGTGGTAAGCAGCACGGAACACAGGTGTGTCCAGCTGCTCAGTCTACCTGCAACAGTTGTGACCGTATGGGCCACTGGTCGCTCACAGTGCGGTGCCCAGCTAAGTACGTACAGTGCAATGTGTGCGGTCGTCTGGGCCACTATGACAAGTGTTGCCCTACCCACGAACCCAAGGGACAGCGTCGGCGGAAGCTTCGGCGCCCTTCTACCAGTGAGGGCCGCCCACAGTCGCCAAATCAGAGGCACGACGACCCTGGACAAAGCCCGACCCATTTTAGGAGGGTGTACTCCTCGCATCCCAGGACCAAAGTCCCCCAGTACATCAGCGTCATCGTGACCTACGGCGGTGTGTCATCCCGTCTTCAGATGTTGCCCGACACCGGCGCTGATGCTACAGTCATCGGTCCCCAGCATTTGCGATGCTTGGGGCTCTCTCCAAGCGATCTAGGACCGCCTCCCGAGGACCTCTGCTCATGGCAGATGGTTCACAGATGGCCCCAGCCCTGGGTTCACTCTATGCACATGTCACCTTTGGCAACAGGTCGTGTCAGGCCTGGATTGACGTGCATAATGGTGTCCCGACTCCCTTGCTGTCCTACAGACATTGTCAAGAGTTGGCCATCATCTCCCAGGACTTCCCCAAACCTATTCTTGAGGTAAATTACGCCAACAGGGTGCATGAAGGGAGCAGCAACTACCCTGCTGCCGCCCTACCCCTACCTCTGGCCAGTGACACCTCTCCTTCGGTAGTTGTCCCTGCTGCATCACGTCCCCACGCCCTGGCTCGCCTTCACGACAGTCACCGTGGAGCTGAGGCCACCAAACGACGTGCACGACAGACTGTGTTCCGGCCTGGCATCGACCCCGACATCTCCAATGCTGTCCAGGTGTGTAAGCCCCGCCACGTATTACAACCCAGCCAGCAGCAGGAACCCTTCATGAGTGACGACAACCCCACCCGCCCCGTTGAGTCTGTGTCGGCCGACTTTTTCTCTGTGTCAGGAAAGTCCTTCCTTGTTATCGTCGACCGTCTCTCTGGTTGGCCAGTTGTCATCAAGTGCGGTAATGACACGACGTCTGCCGCCACCATCAGCAAGTTCCGCCACTACTTCCGTGACGTGGGCGTTCCTGTGCGCCTGCGAACCGACGGAGGGCCTCAGTTCACAAGCCGGGACTTTGCTGCGTTCCTCGACCGATGGGGAGTCCGGCATATGTTGTCATCGCCCCATTACCCGCAGTCCAACGGCCACGCTGAGGCTGCTGTCAAATCCTTGAAGCACCTCATCCTTAAGGTGGCCCCTTCTGGGAATATTGACTGCGAGGCCTTCGACCGGGGTCTTCTTGAACTCCGCAACACACCCAACTACACCGGACGCTCCCCTGCCCAGGTTTTGTATGGACGCCCCCTTCGTTCTTGTGTCCCTGCTCACCCCCAATCCTTCTCCAAGGAGTGGCAGGCCAAGCCAGAGGATTGTGTCGCCCGAGCCGCCCGGAGGCGTGTTCAGGGCGTGCGTCGCCCTTCTAGCGACCCGCCGTTCTCTCCCAGGTTGAGTGTAGCCGACGCAGTCCGTGTTGGGACCGACCTCCTACGTTGGGACAAAGTAAGTAGTCATGGGTCTCGGCAGGTCACGCGGGACTACCAGGTGCGGTTACCCAGTGATGCGTGTGTGGTGGAGGAACCGCCGTTTTCTCCGCCCGTAACACTGCCTTCTGCTGGCCGCCGCAGTGGTGAGTCCCATACCTTCCCAGTGATGAAGTCCCTGCGACGCTCAGAACGGATCCAGAAAGAAAAAGGTCGCTCAAGACTTTTGCTATATGGCGTATAGAGGGAGGAGAGGTGTATGTATATTTTTTGTATGCTGGATTATGTATTATGTATGTATATTATGTATGTGCTCCATTTATGATATTTATTCAGCCTAGCTAGCAAGCGATGTGGCAATGTTATTACCATATCCCACACGCTTAATTAATGTGCCTGGCGACGTATGGAAGCTGCTAATGTATCACTTGCCATACGTCGTCTATGGTAGTTGACCAGGACCTTAGCTAGGGAGCAGTGCTATCCACCTCTGTGTACATACTCTTATCCAGTAAACCGAACCTACAAAACTATACAGGTGTTTGTGTTCTCTCCTGTATATAGAACTTATTACCCAGAACATCTAACAATTGTCACTTTATGTAACTTGCTGACAAAACCCATGACCCTTCAGGCCTTTTACGCCCTTAATGCATGAGTCATAAAGGCAAGCATGAACTCCGCATGCTTCCCAGTTGGGCACTGTAAACGCTTCTGCGCTTCACCTTGCACAGGATGTAAGGGGGTGCCCAATAAACTAGCCCCCTCGTGGGCAATCTGTAATCACTACCACTGTCTCGCGGCCCAGAGTAGTAGTTGGACATATCACTAGACAGGGAAATTCACACTTAACACAAGTGTTATCTCAAGGTCATATTCACAACACTTCCCTGGACAGAATTCATAATTTATTTTCTCATATTACATCTGTGTGTATACCTGCTACTAGGTAAACAGAAAATGCCAAAAAGTGTTTGCATCAAGCGCTGCCACTTAAGAGTTCCAAGAACTAAATTAAAACAATTAGTGTGTGTGTGTGTGTGTGTATGCATGGTGTGTGTGTGCATGGTGTGTGTGTGTGTGAGTGTGCATGGTGTGTGTGTGCATAGTGTGTGTGTGTGTGTGTGTATATATGGTGTGTGTTTGTTTGTTTGTATGGTGTGTGCATGGTGTGTATGTGTGTGTGTATGTGTGTATGGTGTGTGTATGTGTATGGTGTGTGTATATATGGTGTGTGTGTGTGTGTGTGTGTGTGTGTGTGTATGTGTGTGTGTATGGTTTGTGCATATGCGGTGTGTGTATGGGTGTGTGTGATTGTGCATAGTGAGGGGTGTGTGACTGTGTATAAGGGTGAGTGTGTGTGTGTGTGTGTGTTTCCATTGCCGTAGTATCTTACAATTCCTAAAAGCACTTTGGTCACATGGGCGCATTTTTAGCAATTTCTTGCGGGAAAGTTATTTCAGGCATTTTCTAGAAAATTCAGAGCAAGAGTTTACACCCCGAAGCAGTACACACAATTAATAAATCAGTAGTAAGTCAATTTCATGACTATTTAGAGCAAGATTATCGGTTCAAAACCGGTTAATACCATATTTAATGACACAGAAGCTTATTTATGGTATTTACATGGCTATATATAACATAGATCAATAACATTATGTATAAAATGCACAAACAGTTTTTTACGACACACTGAGTTTATTATTTGGGTGGTGTTTTGGCGTGTTTGTTTACAAAACACAAGCCCATACAGGCGGTCATTCTCCACACACTAACAACCCTCCCTACTGTAACTACGATAGTTGAACCAGTCTATATTAAACACTCGTTTCTCCTCCTCGCCAGCCACTTACGAGTCCCCAATAGTTTTTCTTAGCTTTCTCTCATTTCTTTTTAATAATAACAATAATACCAAGGATAGCTGCTGCGTCGTCTGCATTGTTGTTGTGATGTTCCGTCTCCCTTCTACTCGCACAGCGGCGTTAACTTTTTTTTCTTGCTGTAGTAACTGAACCAAGAGCCACTCGTGTGACCACATTTGGAAGAAATTACTCGTAATTTCTTGCTCCAAATTAATTGTTCATCAAAGGGATCGTGTGACCGTAACTTAAGTCACCCTTTAAGAAAAACTGTAAATACTGATTCACAAAACTTAAGGATAATTTCTGACTTGGAACCATCGGTGTAATGCAGAAAACAGTTATTGTATTCTAAAACCTACCCAAGAAATCTTTTACCCACTTACGATATAATTCTTTTCTATTCCATCAATAGACGTTATTTTACTTTTTTATACGTATTTTTATTTTAGTAATTTATAAACTATTTTCTTTATATACTTCATTACCTTTTAGTGTAATGAAGAGAATGAATTACAGAAGGTTTTTATAATTATATTGCGAACAATATTTTTCCTCGCAATAAATAAACAATGACGATGATCTTGTTTACAATATGGAGCTTGATGTCTTACTCCATGTTCGCTTATTACATTTTCTGCCATACCCGACTGTTCTTTTCTTTCTTGTGGTGAAGGTTTTTGACAATTGATATATATATAAAGTTGAGTTAAGAATAATGACTCTGATATTATAGCCATTAGGTCCTGAATAATAAGTGGTGTCTAAGTGAACAAATGTATGATGTCTTCAATTACCAGCGTAGTGGGGGGTAACAGTGGGGGTAGAAGCGAAGGGTAGGAGTGAAGGGTGGGAGTAAGGCGTGGGAGTAAGGGGTGGGAGTAAGGGGTGGGAGTAAGGGGTGGGAGTAAGGCGTGGGAGTAAGGGTGGGAGTAAGGGGTGGGAGTAAGGGGTAGGAGTAAGGGGTGGGAGTAAGGGGTGGGAGTAAGGGATGGGAGTAATGGTGAGCAAGGGAGTAAGGCGTGGAGTGGGAGTAAGGGTGGCAAGGGAGTAAGGGGTGGGAGTATGGTGAGTAAGGGGTGGGGAAAGGGTGGAGTAAGGGTGGGAGTAAGGGTGGAGTAAGGTAGGGAGTAAGGGGCAGGAGTAAGGGGTGGTAAGGTGGGAGTACAGGAGGGTGGGAGGCATGGGAGTACATGTGGGAGTAAGGGTGAGTTAGGGGTGTGAGTAAGGGTGTATATAGAGTATGGGGAGTAAGGGTGGAGTATGGGGACATGAGGAGTATATGGGATATGGGGATACAAGATATAAGAGTAAGGGTAGAGCATGTGAGTAAGGGTGGAGTAAGGGTGGGAGCATATGTGGAAGCTAAGGGCAGGATTACAAGGGATTGAAGGGTGATAAGGGTAGGAGGAAGGGTGGGAGTAAGGCAGGTGCAGCAGTAAGGGTAGGAGTAAGGGGGTGGGACAAGGAGCAAGAGGGTGGAAGCCAAGGTGAGAAGGGCAAGGAGGCGGTAGGAGGCGGTAGGAGGCGGGGTAGAAGTAAGGGGTAGGAGTAAGGGGTAGAAGTAAGGGGTAGAAGGAAGGGGTGGGAGCAAGGGGTGGGAATAAGGGGTGGGAATAAGGGGTGGGATTAAGGGGTGGGAGTAAGGGGTAGGCGTGACGAGTAAGAATGTGGGACAAGAGGGAGGGGTAGCAGTGGGGGTAGGGTTAGGTTACAAACTTCTATTTACTTCATCATCTGTATCCTGCTGGTGATGTTCTCTCTTTAAACAATTTGTAAAATAAATAAATAAATGGTCAGGTGTAAATGGTAAGAATTTAACAGAGTGATACTGAGGTATTACAAGAAAGAACTAAAAACTGTCCACTGTGTGTATCAACATTTTATAAAAGTATTTGTGAAGCTGTAAAATACTTAGATATAAACTTTTAATTCAACTCTGTAATAAAAATAATTGCAATAATGAATCTAAACAAGAAATGAACTGGGTGAAAAAAATCTACAAAATACTAAAAATATAAAAAAGAAGAATTACAGTAAAACCTGAATCATTGTAATAAACATTATTAAACTTTTCGCTGTTATGACCTAAAACAAACAAGGAAGACTCGTCTAGATTTTCGCTCTGTGAATTAACTCCTTGGATCGCTTTTGGGCAAGAGGGGAGTTACTCCGACTTATTCCGTGAAAATATTCCCAACTGTCCATAGAATCCGTTACAGTTTCCTTTATAGTAAGTGACTCACAAATGATTAATATTCCCATTCACCAATACTTTATTATATCAGAGAACAGAGCAGAGATAAGCTGGCCAATGAGCGATGGTCAAAGATAATACAGATTTAATACTGGATTGATAAGTACAGCTATAGTGATTTGTTTCATGTTACAGTAATAATAAACTTTATCAAATGTTATAACTACCAAAGTGTTATTTTCGTGATCGATACCCTGCTGCCAGGATTATAACATCGTTTAAAAGTTCAGTAAAAATATCATGCAGATTAAAACCTAACCTAGTGTATCGTAACCTAATTTAGCCTTTCCTAAGCCAACTTAGACTATCCTAAACTAGCCTAACCTATCCTAATCACACCAAACCTAACCTATCCTAAATTTATATATCATCAACAGATTTATAGATATGTTGGAGAAATAATTATCAAAAGTTTGTTGTCCCTGCAAATGTATTTTTAAAAAAAGAAAATGAAATTAAAACTTTCTAGAGAACTCAATTGTGTCATGAGCGTTGCGGCTTGGTTAGGTTAGGTAACATTAGGTTAGGTTAGATAAGGTAAGGTAAGATTAGGTAAGGTGAGGTAGTGTTAGGGTTAAATACATTTTACTAATTTTGCATCAAAATAATCACGATTGAAGGTATCGGATAAAAAACCTCTGAATATAATTCTTTTTCTGAGAAAAAATTTCTTTACCACTTATTTTTTGCCCCACTTTTTTTATTAAGTTTGATGAACTTAGATTAGGTTAGGTATTATTTAACTCTGAGTCATGGGTACTTATTGGATACTTGGCAGAATAACTTGTTATAACTTGGTTCTAACAAAGGCGGAGTCTAAGCAAAAATGTTCACTTGACCTCATATTTGGATTTCATTACTGAAGGATATTTACAGCTATACCACATTAATAAGGTCTATCTGCAAGTTTATTCAGTCATAAAAAAAAATATACCCCAAATGTGGACAATAAAAATCTTCTATTTTGGTACAAATTACTTGAAAAGTTGTAAGAAGACAAAAGCTGCATCTCTTCCATAAAGCGAGAAATAGAACAGCCAAGCCTCTTCTTGTCGTAAAAAAAAACTAATATTGTATTTTAGTATGTTGATGTACAAAACATTTTCTTCATTATTCTATGATAAAACAAGTCTAACAAGCATTATTAAAACATATATTATCAATTTTTTTTCATGCAATCCGGAAATAGCGACTACTATATCCAGGTTGATCGTGTTGAGGTCCTGTAAGTTACAGGCTAGATTACGTGCTCACTTACGGAGTTCGATGCCAAATATTTGCTTTGAGAATCCCGATCGGAGACTGTAAGTCCAGTTACTTGGTAAACAAGTAGATACAGTGAAATAAACTGCTGTACCTAAATATTATGTAACTCAAAATATATTCCCAAAACAGCACGTTTACAGATGAAAATAAAAAAAAGCATAAATAATACAAACAAAATCAATTAATATGTTTTTTATTACAGTATTTTTAAATATCAGAAGCGTAGGTTCAGAGCTTCTTTTGTGTCTTTTTTCCGGTGAAGATGTAG
>NW_024728381.1:0-25000 GCF_018991925.1 Homarus americanus
TACTTTTAGATATTCAGGACCGATATGTTTTATATAGTGTGGTAACGTGTTGGTCTTAGTGTTCTGACTAATACACTGCACTGCTGGCCCCATCCTGTGTTCATGTATATACGAAGTCATCCTTCCCTGCGACTAAAATTCAATTTATGTTTAAATGTGTAAACATATGTAGTTAGTTATATAATTAACGAAAGGGGAGGCGTCTTATTGCTGCCATCACTTACAAGGAAGATTTATCCAGGAATTTAATAACAAGAGTTCCGCCTTATTCCTCCCTTCATATCTGCAGTGGTCGTCGTCAGCAAACATTTCCATTTACTCGTCTGGCGGCTTTCTCCCGTCCCGAACACCACAACAAAGGCTGCTTAGTCTAACCCACTGCTGGTGAGCCTGGGGAGCCTGTCCCATTATACAGGTGTTTCTCTCGTGTTGTCTGTTCTGTCACCAGCACACTTCCTTCTCTCTCCCACCCTCTTCTTCAATCACGGAAAATTGTCATTCAGAACCTGGATTTATAATTCCTGGGGTAACAGTGGACACAAGGACGGGTATGTAGCGTGTTAAGGAGCGATGACTAGCAGGGTAAAGTTGAAGGAGTGAAGACACATCTGCTGCTACATATAATTTATTACGTGATAATTATTGATTCTTAAACTCATAGTGTTTCAATAACTGTAAATTATATTATATCTATTAATTATCTTTACATGAATTCGAGATCAATAACGATTGAAGGAAATCCGCTTTAATCATGATCTGAATTTAACTGCGTCTCTCGTAATGACCGAAAGGTTTGTTCCGATAGGTTAAACCTGTGCTTGCTCAGTAACCAATCTGCTTACGCCCAGTAAGTACATAGAAGCAACCGATAGGATTGCCAGACAAACATGCTGACGACCCTGTTTACCTTTTAATTGCTTTTACCTGTGTTGGAGTCCCAGCCAATCAGAGATCTTGATACACACACAAAAGGTTATACTCTCAGTGGTCAAGACTCTACACGATAAGTTTAATACTTGATGCTGGCGCTAAATAAATGTTTGTAACTTTGTGTATTATATTCAGTTGGGTTACAAATTCTATAAATTATCAAAAACTAAATTAATTAATTTGCACCACCCACTCGACTGCCCGTGACGGAAGTACAGTTTGTCAGACTCATCATTATAGTAATTAACTGCAGCCCACAGAACATTACGTCCAAGAAATTTCAATATAAAATATATTGAAATATGAGTTCCAATTAGTGAGAAAAATGATGTAAGAATAACTTTCATTTTGATGAATAATATTACTTCATGATTATAATTTGTCAGGATATCGTAAGTATTTAATGTAAACGGATATTACCTGCAGCTTGTGTCGCCCTGTTTACTGACCACTATCCATATATAACTTGCATTAGCCATGTTAAGTGTAATATATTTGTTAGTTTATCGCCATTAGTGTACAACAAAATTCGCTGTATGACCAGGAGTATTTTATTCAAGAGACACTGGAAGTGACAATAGATTTACCCCGGTATATCATTTGCAGTGTGGGACAACGAGGGCAACAATATCTTGGTTGAACCTGAGGACAAAGTGCATTTGCAGTGTGGGACAACGAGGGCAACAATATCTTGGTTGAACCTGAGGACAAAGTGCAAAGATGGAAAAAAATTACTTGGAACATAAACGTGGTGAAGGACGTGAAAATATTGATATAGAAGAAGAATATGTGGACACAAACGAAGAGTAGGACGAAGCACCAGGAGACGACGAAGAACAAGAAGAAATAGTTAGTGGCAGCAGGTGCGGATGTACCACATGGCTGAGGCGAATATTTGATATTGTTTGGAAGCGAGAGAAGGTCCCACTAGACTGGCAGAGAGCAACTGTCTGCCCAATATTTAAGAAGGGAGTTAGACCAGACAGTCGTAACATAAAGGAATCTTTCTGTTGTTACTTGCGGGGAAAGTAAATGACACCGAGACAAGATTATGGACACGAGTTGAGGAAAGGTGTTGGGGAATTGTCATCATGGCACCAGTAGGAACACCTCGGACCTATGTTTACCTTAACATTATCCCGGAGAAGAGTTGGGAAAGGGATAAGAAAAAATCAATATCAACAACTTCTGGAGAGCTTTGGAACATTAGGAATATGATATAGAGCCAAAGTTAATGAGTGGGATACAAAGCCTGTATCATCAGTGTGAGTTGAGTATTGAACAGAGAAATAGTGAGCGAGCGGTGTGAAGTAGAGACAGGGGCCAGGCAGGGTTGAATACTGTCACCCCTTACACTGAGGAAGTAGCAGTTATCGCTGAGAGTGAGAGACCTGCCAGCTGCCATGGAGAGATGAAACAGTGTACTTAATGAAAAAGGTTTGACAATCAACAAAATAAAGACAGAAGTTGTGAACGTAAGTAGACATTAAGAAGAAGACAACATCTATATAAAGATAATAAGCTGAATAAAGTAAAAAAAAATGAATACGTTGGAGTAATCTGTAATGAGAATACTATACAACAACTTGAACTCAATAGACTTAGTAAATATAATGGTAAAGTAAGTAATGTAGGCCGTATCCTATCCTTAAATCGTAAAATGGAAAACAATTATATTCATATCATTTTAAACCCCATTGTAACAACTGGGTCGGAGGTCTGGTCACAACTAAAACAGGATCTCACCTACAAGCTACTGAGACGAGAGTTACCCAGGCTTATTGGAGGAGTGACCAGATTAGATCAGGTAAAGAATAAGTATGTCGTGACAGCACCAATCATGAACTCCATTCAAACCAAACTTGACAAACGCTGACACATGTTCAGGTGCAAATAACAGCCAATGTATGCCCAGGCCTTGCCAATAATGCGCAATAGAAACCTGACCGACCTCCCAACTGGCTACTAGGGTGACAAGTGGCGAGAAGGATAAGTAATATACACTTGTTTATCATCATCATCATCATCATCATCATCATCATCATCATCGCCACTTAAGCGACGATTTCAGACCTGGATTATAAAATATTTATCCACAGGTGTTTAAGAGTACTTGGGAGCCCAATGATATACACGATAATGTTTTGTAGTGAAAATAACGTTTAAAAATGTTTGATATAAACTCTAGGCGTTACAAAAGTTATCTGAAGTTACACATAAATTCCACAAAAGTTACATAGAAGTTAGTTTTGTGTATGAATGACATGAAAGGTCAACACAAGTTGTAAGTTACACGAGAATAAAAAATTAAACATGGACCAAAGTTACAATATTTTGAGGAAAGTTACAGATAACTTTACAGGTTTATGATATTCTGTAGTTTTTTATTCATCATTTACTCAGAGCCTCATCAAGCATCTTTAGCTTTAGGGAAGGACACTGTTAATTTAAGACACCATACCACAAGGTTATTACACTATGTCATTACTTAATTACCGGAGAATTGGTTCATTCACATAGATTTATCGCCACAGTTACAACTACTCGTGTTATTGTCAATTGGTTTGTAGTTAAAAACTAAAACCTTATGAATGATTGTATTGTACATCGGAGTTGAATTATACAGAAACAATTTGTATTAATTCTGTTTTTAAGCCCCATTCTTATGTAACGTGTGTATATATCTCTGTCTGAAGTAAACCTAGAAAGCTAACATCAAGGGACATGCACATAGGTCACTTTCACGCAGCATCTGTACATCTATTCTAAAGCGCGCGTGAGAGAGCGAGAGAGAGAGATGACGGATCATAAACTCCCTTTCCTGTTTCAGACTTTATTAGATAAATTTCTCATTACTCACATGGCCGCCGGACGCTTGACTTAATTAGCGGTTACATACCTGTGACACTGATGAGGTAAATGTTTCACTCTTGGTGTTGTTCCTTAATGACACGACGAGTGCACAGAGTTTATTATAGTGGACCGTGTGGCTGACAAAACATGATCTAGTGTAGGAAAACGTGTTTGTAAAGTAAGGACATAGATATATACATGAATATATACTCATGTTACTGAAGGCCCACTGTAGGAAAAGATGAAACACAGACAAACATCGTTCTTGTTTCCTGTGTTTTATCTCTACAGTAAGATTTAAATGATATGATTTATGTGGCATATATTATATACAACGCCAGCTGTGTTGGTATCCTGAAGTACTGTACATACACCATGAGTAGTAAACATTCTTGGTTATAATGTCCTTTACCCGAGGATATTACACACATTTCCTCTTGTAATAAAGTTATGCTACACTT
Organism: Homarus americanus; assembly: GCF_018991925.1. Lineage (NCBI taxonomy): Eukaryota > Metazoa > Arthropoda > Malacostraca > Decapoda > Nephropidae > Homarus > Homarus americanus. Next base: position 4,245 of record NW_024728381.1, read on the forward strand.
GTACACCCACTAAAAAATTATTCTGCACTCTTACGGCGTGATACAATATGACACGGGTGCCGAATTATTTATTAGTGGGTGTACACTTGAACCCATGTCTTCTACCTTGTTATGTGTGTATGTACATCTGTTATGTTTCTTATCAGTGGGTTTTGTTTTTGTTTGCGCTTATATTATATTAATACTTTTCATTGTTCCCTTCACTTACTAGAATATTCTCTTGTTCTCTTCCAGATGCCATACTACCCTTGGTCAGTTATATGAACAATACAGCATAGAAAAAGGTCGACTGTAGTCTTCTTTCACCACAATTTATTGTTCATAACTGAAACTGAGTCATAATGGAGAAGCTCCTGAGGCCGAAACGTCTGGATGCTGCGCCGAACTCTCCCACCGCTTCAAAGGAGTGGCGCCACTGGTTCCGGACCTTCAACACGTTCCTCACCTCCATTTCTGCTCTCGAGCACGACAAGCTAGCCACTCTCTGCAACTTCGTCTCCCCATCTGTGTACGAATACATAGCCGACTGTGTCTCGTACGACGCCGCCATTCAGGTTCTGAAGGACTTGTACGTAAAGACGAAGAACGAAGTGTTCGCCCGTCATCTACTAGCCACCAGGAGGAAACACTCGGGCGAGAGTTTGGGCCAATATTTACAGGAAGTTCGTCAGCTCAGCAAGTACCGCAGAGGCGAACAGAGACGAGTATATCCGCGACGCTTTTATCAATGGTCTACTATCTCCTATGATCAGACAGCGGCTCTTAGAAAACAAGCTCTTGATTTGGCTATTGCGTTCGACCGGGCTCGTCGCTCGATCTGACTCAAAGAGACTCCGAGTCCTATCTTCGGTCTCTGGCTCCTATGAACGCTTTCGCTGTTACTGCAACTGAGAAAATCGACAGCGATGAGTCTCCCCTCTTAGCTGCCACTCATCAACCAAAGTGTTATTTCTGTGGTGGAGCACTGCATAACCGACTTCAGTGTCCTGCGCGCGATTCAACTTGCCACAAATGCAACAAGAAAGGCCATTTTGCGAAAGTATACATATCATCTCGTTATTCACCTGCTACTTCATCTTCCACTTGTGCGGTCTTACACTCTCCTACTTTGGCTTCAATATCTGCGACTTCCCTTGGTTGTCTCGCTCGATCTACCATATATGTGCTTATTAATGACGATACAGCTACAGCCATCGTTCATACTGGGAGCTCAAAATCGTTTGTATCAAACCGCGCTATCCAGCAGAAGTCTCTGAAGTGTCATCCAGTGTCAGGTCGCGTGTCTATGGTCTCGTCGTCCCTATCATGGCCAGTACTAGGTCACTGTACTGTAGATATTATCCTCAAGGGGAAACTCTGTCCAGATACTCAACTGACTGTTCTTCCCGACCTATGCAGTGACGTTATTTTTGGTCAAGATTTCATGAGACTACACAGTAGGGTTACAATTGATTTCAGTGAGCCTAAAGAGCACCTCATCATCGGAGAAAATACAGCTGCTTGTAGCCTAACATCTGCTTTGGTCGATCCACCATCTCTCTTCTCTAATTTAACCTCCCCCTGTAAACCTGTTGCGGCGAAGTCAAGACGATTTCGTCAAGCGGACAGCGTTTTCATCCAAGGTGAAGTCGATAAGATGTTGTCGGAAGGAATAATCGAACCCAGCACTTCACCGTGGAGGGCGCAAGTCCTCATCACTACTAATGAGCGGCACAAAAAGCGGCTTGTTGTCAACTACAGCCAAACCATCAACAGGTATACCCAGCTGGATGCTTATCCTTTGCCCCGGATAGACGACTTGGTGACTAACCTATCTCGTTACAAGATATTCAGCACTCTCGACCTAAAGAGTGCGTACCATCACACCTCTGTGACATTCCCTTCTGAATGTTATAGTAAAAAATATGAACAAACGAACGATTCCTTATTTCCTCTTTCATTGTTGGTGTTACGCACACACACACACACACACACACACACACACACACACACACACACACACACACACACACACACACACTGTTACGAACCACGCCATCTATTGTCATGATCTACCTACCCAGCACCACGAGCAATGCCATCTAGGGACGAAACCCGAGTATGACTAGTCTTAGTTACCACTCCGGGGTTTCCTTTCTCCATATCCTGGTCGTTGCGTCACCTCCTCCAAGTCTTCCTCATCAGCTCCAGATCGAGGAGAGTTCAGTTCACTCTGGGAAGTGACCACACTAGGATCACCTATCCTGGAAACCTACGGCACAGTGACTACCTACCATCTTCTTCAATACTCAGCCTTACTCGTCAGCCATCTCAGCACTGCACTTGAGTATTTTGTAATCTTATATTGCCTCCCCACCTCCACCTTGCTTCAGAATGTTGTATGTTGTGTAAATATGTATATACTATTAAGCCAAGGTTGCGTATGTTTAGGTTAAGTATGGTTAAGGGTAAATTATAGAAAGCTGAATATTTTGTTAAGGAATTTATGGTACTTTATTATACACAACAAAAACTCGCATCCTTTGTCTACCCACATAGTCCGATTGTGCTTTGTTTTTTATTGTTGTTACCTCTGTTGGGATCTGGGTAGACTTTAACTATATTCTAAATCCCAACTCGTAACAACCACACACACACACCCCACCCCCACCCACACCCCACCCCCACCCACCCACCCACACACACACACACACACACACACACACACACACACCCACACACACACACACACACACACACACACACACACACACACACACACCTCCACCCACCCACACACCCCGCCCACCACCACCACACACACACACCCACCCACCCACCCCACACACACACACACACACACACACACACACACACTCCAGATGAAGATGGTAGGTTATTGAAGTTCTCAGGGAAGAATGTCATTCTTAATACACATGTAAATAATGCCCTTGATCATTATGACAACACAGAAATATCAATATATTATACACGGGTGTCAATAATATGTTTATACGTGTAACTATTTTACACACACGTCCAATTTGGACCCTAAGAGGGTGGACCATCAGTGGAGAACATAAGAACATAAGAATGGAGGAAACTGCAGCGGGCCTATTGGCCCATACTGGGCAGTCCCGTTTACACCCAACCCCTATTGCTAAAATGAGCATCCATCCTATGTTTGAAGCAATTCAGCGTATTCGAGTTAATGATGATATTTGGTAACTTGTTCCATTCATCCACTACTCTGTTTCCAAACCAGTGTTTACCTATTTCACGCCTAAATCTAAATTTGTCTAATTTAAAAACCATTGTTACAGAGTTCATCCTGGTTGGATAATTTAATTACCTTTGTAATGTCCCTTTGTTTAGCCCTGCCTTCCACTGATACACCTCCTATCAGGTCGCCCCTCGCTCTACGTCTCTCAAGGAGTGCAAATTAAGATACTTTTAACCTGTCTCTGTCTCAAGGTTCCCTAATGCCGGATTAATCTTGTCATTCTCTCCTCTGAATTCTTTCCAAGGATTCTATATCCATTCTGTAATGCGGTGACCAGAACTGAACTGCGTAATCCAGGTGTGGTCTCACAAGAGCAAGATACAGTTTTAGGATGACCTCGCTAGTCTTGTAACTAACACTCCTTTGTATGAACCCAAGTACTTTATTAGCCTTGTTACGAGCAAAAACACATTGTTTACTTGGCTTAAGGTTCCTACTTATCATTACGTTTTACTGTTCCTTTATTTCCCGATTATTCTTTATATACAAGACCATCGTTTTATTGCATATCATTTTACGTCTTTTGATCAGGATATTCTATATCCTTTTTATCAAACATTTACAACAACTGCTCTCTCTCTCTCTCTCTCTCTCTCTCTCTCTCTCTCTCTCTCTCTCTCTCTCTCTCTCTCTCTCTGCATATTATATTTTCTCTTTCAGAATAAATACTCTCCATTTTCTTGCGTATCTTCACATATAATTCTTAAACAAAAATATTTAGGGTAATTTTGCTTTCTAGCTTGTTGCCTTGCATTCCATAAACCAATCTTGATATGTATGTTGTACTGTAGTTCGAGCCGGTGTGTGCGATGAGCTGGAGGCCCTGTGGTGCGTCTCACATAAAGTGTAGTTTGATATGACTTCACTTCCAGTTCCAGCCAAAGAAGCCACACAAACCCTTTTGAATGTTAACTTTTGTCTCCTTATAACCAACCAACAGTGCAATCGTGTAAATGTACGACTGATAAGTAGACAGACTGCCAGATGGATTGACAGATAGATTGACGGAGGGACAGACAGATGGATTGACAGATCGAATTACTGACAGACAAACAAACGGAGAGGCAATATTCCCCCACACTTATCACCAGGAACATAGAACTGTACACACTACTCCACATACCTGGTGAGATATAAACATGTGAAGAGTCAGGTAGTTAGGAATATAATAGGACTTAATGAAGTAAAGAGAGACTTGGTATAACTGACAATTGTCCTTTCAATCGTATTTTGTTTTAATTGTTTTAGTGAATTTTTAAAATGTGTTATTGCCTGAAGTTGTTGAAGGTGTAGTGGCGGTATAGTTTTTGCCAGAGGGACATAAAACGTGATGTATCTCTTAAAAATATTGCACCACTAAACGATATTAAGAAGACGGACGCACACACACACACACACACACACACACACACACACACACACAAATGTACCTTTAAAACCAAGTGAAAATAAACCATAAACGCCTTGTTAATGATATAATATTCTCACGCTACAGGATATATGAAGAAGGAATTAGATAGTTAATGAAACATTCTCTTTGTAACTTTCCACACAGACTTGGAGTAATTATAGGTGGTGGTGTGTGGGCCACCGTCACTCCTGCTGCGTCTCATTAATATGCTAAGTGTCAGAGGAGGATTTACAGCTTCTCTTTCTCCTTGTAAATTCAGAGTAGCTGGTTGTGTAAAATGTTTGAATATACATTATTACACATTTATACATATTTATACAAGAAATAAACATTAAGATAAAAACATTAACAATCGTGCACATGAATAAGCTTACGTACAATATGCACAGTTGTGGACAAAAGGAATTCAGCAGTCAGGCAGGAAGGAAGGGGGGAGGGGGGGAGGGAGAGGGGAGGGGGAGTTGACGATTAAAAGTCTGCGATTTTCTTTATTTATGAGGCAGGCCGAGCTTACATTCACTCCCTGTCGAATTCTTTTTGTCCACACTTGTGCACACGTACTGTGTGTGCGTGTGTGTCGTGATGAAAATAATCAACAAGAAGGAGCTGATAAATTCTCCCCAGGTGATCATCGAGAGGTAAGAGCGGCTAATACTGAGGCTCTTCCTCCCACACCATGAGAGTCTTCACCCTCCTCGCGTCTTACACACAACATTTTTTATGGAATTGGGCACCCCCTACATCCTTGTGTAAGGTGAAGCGCAGAGGCGTTTACAGCGCCCAACAGGGAAGCATGCTAAGTTCATGCTTGCCTTTATGTCTCATGAGTTAAGGGCGTAGAAGCCTGAAGAGTCAAGGGCGTAGAAGCCTGAATAGTTAATGGCTTATGTCTAAGCAAGTTATTGGAAGCTCCAACAACTTTCCCTGAATAGGAATTCGCAGCTTTCGATTTACAGCAGGTACCGACTATGCTGCTAGGTGAGCAAGGACCAAGGGAGGCTGGGAAGTGTGTCCGAACAACTTTCCACCGGCCCGGGAATCGAACCCGTGACATCTCGCTTGCGAGGCAAGAGCGGTACCGCTCTACCCACCGGCGCCCCCTGTAGTAGATGACCATGACACCATCTACAGCATCTTGTCATATAACTGTAGTAGACGACCATGACACCATCTACAGCATCTTGTCATATAACTGTAGTAGACGACCATGACACCATCTACAGCATCTTGTCATATAACTGTAGTAGACGACCATGACACCATCTACAGCATCTTATCATATAACTGTAGTAGACGACCATGACACCATCTACAGCATCTTGTCATATAACTGTAGTAGACGACCATGACACCATCTACAGCATCTTGTCATATAACTGTAGTAGACGACCATGACACCATCTACAGCATCTTGTCATATAACTGTAGTAGACGACCATGACACCATCTACAGCATCTTGTCATATAACTGTAGTAGACGACCATGACACCATCTACAGCATCTTGTCATATAACTGTAGTAGACGACCATGACACCATCTACAGCATCTTATCATATAACTGTAGTAGACGACCATGACACCATCTACAGCATCTTGTCATATAACTGTAGTAGACGACCATGATATAACTGTAGTAGACGACCATCACCATCTACAGCATCTTGTCATATAACTGTAGTAGACGACCATGACACCATCTACAGCATCTTGTCATATAACTGTAGTAGACGACCATGACACCATCTACAGCATCTTGTCATATAACTGTAGTAGACGACCATGACACCATCTACAGCATCTTGTCATATAACTGTAGTAGACGACCATGGCACCATCTACAGCATCTTATCATATAAACCTTTCTCTGGTTTTAAGAGCCAATAACTATATTCATGAATACTTTATTTATGACAGACATGTTAACCCGTCAGTGAACAGTGCCACATCTACGCCGCCGGTCTATGCTCCGATCTTACTCGTTTCTAAGGTAACTTTTTCTGTATATTGTAAGTGATATATAAAAAAATATTACATAAATATTTAACTGATTTATTATTTTTTTCGGGGAGGGGGGAATGACCACACTACTGTAGGATAAAGTCAAGGAGTTTATAAATCATGGTAACATACAATATATTAATTTAGATATAGAGTAAATCAAGATACAGACTAAGTCAAATCTGGGTGGTAGACACCGTAGACTTATACCGTCCGGGGGTAAAAACATCAAACACTCGTTCGTCAAAATCGGACCTTTCATTTCATTTGTTTTGGCTTATATTTATACCAAATATATTGAAGGATAGATATTATATAAACGTTTGTCTTGATTTAAATGTTCAGGAGGAGTACATGGAGAGTGTTTTCATTGAATTACGTAACGCCACACGTAATATCCTAGTAGGAGTAATCTACAGAAGACCCCACACTATTGTAAGGAATTTTCTTGATAAATTTTCGGAGCTTATCTCTATCATAAGTTCAGAGAGAAAACATTGCTACATTACAGGAGATTTCAACCTTGATCTATTAAAATCAGAAATCGACACCTCAGTATTAGACCTTCTTGCTACCTGCCATTCTAAACTCTTCTTCAACACTATAACCAAACCTACTAGAGTAACTGCCACCTCTGCCACTGTGATAGATCATATCTGGACGAACAACACCCCTAACAATGTTGCAAGTGGAATTATTTATAATAATATCTCAGATCACTTCCCAGTTTTTGCCATGTATAAAACAGCCACAAGATCTGAAAGGTCTAGTAGAGTCTCAATCCAATACAGACACTACTACTGCACCGACAACATGCTCCTTTTTGAAAACAACTTAATGAATGCTAACTGGGATCTTGTCTATGCCTCCGACAACCGTAACGTGAACAGCTGCAACTTCTCTTGCATCTTCAATGCTTGCTTTGATAAATGTTTCCCGCTCAAGACTAAGTCAGTGAGAACTGTATCCATTTCCAAACTCTATATCACAAGCGAAATTAAGATAATGATAAAGGAAAAACACAAACTCCAAAGGAAATTCACAAAAAGACCCATAACTTTCGGTGATGCTTACCGAAGTATCAGAAATGGAGTAACTCAAGCAGTTAGAAACGCCAGACGTAACTATTATACAAATAAGCTCCAGTCAGCATCAGGCGACAGTAAGAAAACCTGGAATGTAATAAATTCTATTCAGAACAGGAACACTCAGCCTTCGGCCTCCCACTCAGCTTTTATGATAAATGATTCAGTTGTAACGGAACCATCCTCCATTGCCAACCACTTCAATGAATATTTTATTAATGTTGGCAAAAATCTTGCAGAGAGCATCCCAGATCACCATGAGGAATTGTACTATTCCAGATGATACTAAACGTTACAAAATACTTCCTTGAGATAAATGTATAGTATATATCAGGTGCCTAAAAGAGAGCTCAGGTTCTCAACTGGCTGAGCCATGTTAGTATTGTTATTATTAATCACTCTGTATCTGTGTTTTCTGGCTAAATAATCTGTTTCAATTCAATTCAATTCAATTCAATCAATTTAGATACTGAGTAAATCAAATGTGGGTGGTAGAGACCGTAGAATTATACCGTCCGTGGTAAGAACATCAAACACTGGTTTGTCAAAATCAGACCTTTCATTTCATTTGTTTTGGTTTATATTGTTATCAAATACATTGAAGGTTAGATATTACATAAACGTTTGTCTTTTTATTTTACTGCCATTCATATTTATTTAACATGTATGTAAATTTCATTTACAGCAAGCTACGGTACGGGACAGTTGGGGGTCAAAAGTTCGCTCCCTCCCAAACTGAAGGAGTATCGACCCCAAATGAAAGAGAACAACACACCCACACCAGATGACAGTCAGGGTAAGTCAGGTCGGAGAATCATTCCCGTGACTCAGTTTCATCCCTGGGAGCCAACTTTTGTCCGTGACTGTGCACATAGCAACCAGAGAAAATATTCAAGGCGGGAAACATTACTCTTTACGTGTGTTCATGTTTTTAAGCCGAATAAGGAAATACAACACTAAAAACTACAGGTAATATGTGAATAGTTAATTTTCCTTTGACGACATAATATAAGAAGCAAGACTGAGCGTGAACCTTCAGTGTGAGTAACTTTAATATAAATACAGAAACACACATTATAATCTGTGTGTATTAATAGTGTATTATTTATAATATGAAATAACCTTATAATACTAAATATACATCGGTTTGTATATTTACAGATATACAAATTTTAACTCCATCGCGTCCAGAAGGTTGTGTGTGTGTGTGTGTGTGTGTTTGTAGTCCAGTCAGTGAGAGTTGTATTATGTTCTTGGGTAACAAAATGTGTGAAACTGGTCGAAATATCATAAATAAACAAAAACAAGAGGAAGATCACCCAAACTTGATCACAGCGAAAGAGGAAGATCACATAGACTTGATCACAGCCACACAGCAAGATCACCCAAAACTTGATCACAGCGAAAGCGGAAGATCACCCGAACTTAATTACGGCGAAAGATGATCAACCGGACTTGATCACAGCGAAAGAGGAAGATCACACAAACTTGATCACAGCCAAAGAAGATCTCCCAGACTTGATCACAACCACAGAGGAAGATCACCTGGACTTGATCACAGCCAAAGAGGAAGATCACAACATGAGCTCTCTAAGGCCGGGTCTATTACCAAGAGCCTTACAGAAGTGCGAGTCAAAACCCGCGGTTATGACTATCCTTATAAGAAATCGAACTGCTATTACGTAAAACTTAGATTGTAGGTTAAAGAAGACACTTGGTGTGTGTGTGTGTGTGTGTGTGTGTGTGTGTGTGTGTGTGTGTGTGTGTGTGTGTGTGTGTGTTTTAGTAAGATCCTCACTATACATCCAACAATGCTTTAGGACTATTGATATCTTTTTCACAAATAATTAATTGTCACTCAAGTACGACGCTTTAGTCCTCTATAACGTATCAGTGTTTTAATTCATTTATTCTTGAAGAAAGAGTATGTGTATTCTTATGTTTGTTAATGATATTGTTATTTTATTCTTAGCTTACTGTGTTATTCTTTAGGTGATGGCACATATTACTATGATAACTCGGCCATCGTTAGACCAATATTGGTGAAACTTAATTTTGTGCCGGTAATGAACCTGAAATAGAACTGTATCGCTTTTGGTACCTAATTTGTATGGTTTTATTTTTCACACATAAGTTTGTTAGCATATAATTCTACCATCGATAAACCGGTGCTGTAGACTTAAGTAGAAGTTAGTCAACGAGCGACAACTTTATTGGTATCAACTTAGACACATTAAAGTTCTTATTTCTGTAGTTCCTATTTTCTAAGCCTATGGGTTCATTAGCATGGTAACTCTGCCGCCGTCATTTTGATGTTTACAACTTAGTGCAGAATTGGCTGTCTACCTCATAAAACCGCTGCAATACTTTTAGTTTGAGAATATACAAATATGTTACAAAGTTCAGCTGTTAGTATTGTCTTTGTGTTATAGTGCGACTGTATACACCACAGGCTTGACCCAGGGAGCTAATGACACCCGCGTGGTTGTTATTTTTATCCCATGGTGCAACACACTGCTGCAGGCTGCCGTACTAGAGTCCTTTGTCTGACTATGATCACAGTGTAACTATATATTGTTATAAATATTTACAACAGAAAAATTTCCTGGTCAAGAAAAGTTTAAATCAGGGACGCAATGTTATATACTTCACATGTAACCTTTTAAAATGTTAAACCCACTTTCGCACGCACGCACAAACACACACACACACACACACACACACACAGGTAACAGTTACATGTATAACTGCTCACAATACAACATGATTCTGAACACTGAAATATATATTAATTCATATATGTTTTCCTCATACGTTGGTTTATAGTGAAAATTTAAACATTAATATATTTTTATCATGATCTGTCAGGTGTTACAAAAGACATAGATGTAATGTTTCAATTATATCTGCAATTAACTACACGTCAAGTATTTTATGTGGCGTCAACTTTTTACAAGTGTAAAATACAGCAACAACATAAATATAAAATAATAAAATAAGGTAGATGAAACAAGCACCACTACAGATCAGGTTCGCTGGTACAATACAATTACTCAACACCTGATATTTTCATTTCCGTACAATATATACACATGAAGTCGACCATAAACTGAGTAAAATATAAGTGTATCATGTCCACAATACTTCTGTCTATGTTAAACGATTCCATGAAAATATTCCTTTTTTAAATACATTTATTTTGTGTCCAGAGAAGTTAATGTTTCATTAAAATTTATAGTTACAATAGAAAACAGATTTATGCCCAAAGATCAGAAAATATAACATTAATTTCTGTTAATTTTCAATACGCGTATCAAGTTAGTGAGTTAATTACACTCTGTGACTCTTGATCTATCAAACTCTTACACCAAGGTTTATGTATCAATAATCATCAGAGATTAAGTGTAGGAGGCCCTCAAGGACAACGACAACAATAATAATAAAACTATAATAATAACAACAACAACAACAACAACAATAATAATAACAATAACAACAACGACAACATCACCAACAACAACAACAACAACAATAAAAATAATAACAACAATAACACCAACGACAACATCATAATAACAGTAACAACGACGACAACATCACCACCACCAACAACAATAATAATAATAACAATAATAACAACGACAACATCACCAACAACAATAACAACAATAATAAAAATAATAATAACAACACTAGCAGCAACAACGACAACAACAACATTAATGGATCCCAGATAAATATCAATAAACGCTTTGGTCTCATCAGTAAGATATTTCATCAGTAAGACATCTGTGTAAAAACAAATGTAGTGTTTAAGTCACTGGCGGGGCCCTTGTTACACGTAGCGGGTAAGACTATCTAAAAGTTAATCCTGATTCAAGGATATGACTTTAGTTCTTCATTAGACAGTGGCCGGAGAGATGATGTCAATTTATTTATTTAATTGAACAACCATAAAATAAGTAGTGTTCCCCGTAAAATAAACGGAGCTTCCACCAGGGGGAGACTCACCGTAAATATATTGCCGGGACGTATCCCACAGACCCGCAGCCAACAACATTTATATACCTCTTGTTTTACAGTCTTGTAAACACACAAACAACGTAATTAAAGTTTATTTACTCTCTTTCCCACACGTGAAAGTATCAGCCAATCAGTGGCTGGGTAAATGTTGGCAACGATAATTGAACCAATAAGAGCTTAGCTGACGTAGCCACACGTTTTCCTGATTAAGTCATCGACTGACTCGTGACCTTACGAAGTGAAAGCCTGACTGGCAGTCTAACTAATTGACTTATTATTTGATAGTCTGATCGACTGACTTAATTGTTGACGGTCTGACTGACTGGGTTGCTGTGTGTGGTTAGATCAGCCAGAGACTGATTCTTGTTCATCTTTGCTCCATTACGCTACAAAAGAAGAACTAACAGAATCTTTGATTAAATATTAATTTTAAGATTAGGTTTGTTTACATAAGATATATTTAGTGGATTACACCTTCTTCATTACTGGTTTACCAGCTTCAGGCAGACATTACTGACACACCTCTCACCTGAATGACGCAGCCAATGGCACTCATCCTGATCATGATCTCATGAACCATCTAAGGATCCCCCCCTCGCGGGCAAGACTTACATCCGGTACAGTTCAATAAAGCTTCTGTACCGGTATGGAAGAAGTTATCTGTTGCACAGCTCTCATGGCATCGGCTTGTCTGTTAGCTCTATGTGGACTAAATATTTAAATGTATTCTGTGAAATCCAAATACAAGTCTTTTGTTTGGGAAAAGGCACATATAGTATACCTCAGTTATTTCAGATACTGCAGCACACTGATGAGAAGTAAATGATGCTGAACATTTGGGTTGTGGTGTGTGAAACGAAATTGGAGGAAATCTTTTCAAAGTTTCAAACCTAACCTAACCTAACCACACCAGATGGAACTGATAAATCACACTCTGGTATTTGTTTAGTTTGAGTGTCTAATGGATGGATTATATCAGGCCGAGGCTGGGAGGAGGGAGACTGAGCCGGGATATGTCTGAATCTAAAATGGAGTTTGATTGCACGTGGAAAAGTTTATGAGCTTTAGATTCCAGGAATAAAGATTTCCGAACTGCAATCAACACATCCGATTTTTAACCAATATACAGTATGCTTTTAGACTTTAGACAGATGGTAAAGTATTTATAGCTGATATCTTTGTAAGGAAAATCCAATTATTTAAATCTATACACATCTACACACTGTATTTCTTATCACTTTGTTTATTGTTTATTTTTTATCCCTCCATGGAGCCAAAATCAAAATATTACACAAATAGGTCCTTCACCTCTTGCCATTATCATTGCTTTACTCACCTCATCAGGTACAAGTCAACACACGTTAATGTAGTGAGAAAAATATCATTCTTATTGTGTAATACAGCTTCATCCAGTGTTAGATCATGGCTGTCACCTTTGTTCATACCATAGTTGGTCTCTACAGTAAAGAAGGTAAACAACTAAGCTTGAGTCATACCTAACGTGAACATTCCAACAAGTAAAACTCCATAAACTCTCCACGGTGAGTTACTGGCGTCTCTCCACCGTAACAGAAAACTGAACTTCTTGATAGCGAGACAAATAAGACGAACACTACAGTATGGGTCATGAGAGTTTTCACTATACTATAAGATTTTCTTCTACAAGATGACAGTAAGATTTGATCCGCGAGGATCTGAAGTTTATTATTAGACGGTTCTTGATATCAGCATAAGGGTGGGTGCTATTGGCTACCTCATAAAGGTTACGAGGAGCGCTATTGGCTGCCTCATAAGGGTTCGGAGGAGTGCTATTGGCTGTCTTATAAAGGTTAAGACAACTGCTATTGGCTGCCTCATAAAGATTTCGAGGAATGCTACTGGCTGCCTCATAAAGGTTTCAGGGAGTGCTATTGGCTGCCTCATAAAGGTTACAAGGAGTGCTATTGGCTGCCTCATAAAGGTTAGGAGGAATGCTATTGGCTGCCTCATAAAGGTTAGGAGGAGTTCCACTGGCTGCCTCATAAAGGTTAGGAGGAGTGCCACTGGCTGCCTCATCAAGGTCAGGAAGGATGCCATTTCTGCTCCATCCAGGTCAAAAGAGGTGCCACTAACATCTTTCTTGGGATCATGAAGATGCCAGCGCCAGTGTGTGCTCCTTGACATGAAAACCCAATAAGGCGGGTAAAACAGTGCCTTTGACCAACTCCGGCTCCTCTCCCTTTCCTCACTTCACCTCACCTCTCCCACCCCCATCCCCCCTTCCCCCTTCCCCCTCCCCTTTTCCCCCATCACGAAGATACAATCAGTTGCAACCTTTCATTTATTAATAAGAAATAAGACTAATGTATGTTAAGTAGTTTGTAAGATAACCCACAAAGGGGAGATATACAGCCTCAGCTTCAAAGGTACAAAAATGATATATAAACTAGTCTAACAGGTAAGATTTAATCTCAGACTGTAAAGAACCGTAGTAGTTGGTTTACTGTAAGAAACACCCACAGGTATTGAGGGACGTAAAGTGTTTAATGACAGTGTTAATGATGAATTGGCTTAGGTGTGTGATATATTGTCTATGATTCTTAGTTTATTTATGGTTCGTTTGGCTCCTGAGGCTCTCTGGGGGTGAACTGTGTCATAGGGAAGCAAGATTATTCAGCGAGAATGAAAGGGAAATTAATATTTGTATTCCACTTAAACTGCTATTTCTTCTTCTACTTATTATTTCTTCCTCTTCTTTTTCGTCCTCCTTCCTTCTTCCTTCTTCTTTATTCTTCATTCTTCATTGATTTTATTTATATAATTATGATTGCTATAATAAACTTATAAGCAGGTGTGAGTATAAACATATTTATCACAGTTGTAACTTGTCTTAGCATAATATTATAGATGAAACTTACAGTACGTCTCTCTAACACAACAGTTGGTTAAGTGTTATAAAGTTTCCCCTCAGTAGCTGTGGCTGTTCCGAAGCTCACGACCAAAACAACGTCATCTCGAACTGTTACATCAACTCACTTCCTCAGACCAGTCATTTTTATTTTACATTTCCAGTGACAAAGTTGGACATAAGGATTTATATCTCACTCTGGCCATAAATTTTACGATGCACTAGAAGCTGCTGCTGGGTTATCAAGCTGTCTGGGAATATAAGGATGACGTCAGAGAGATAACACGTATGGTTGTCCTTCCTGTTATCAATATTACTATGTCTAAATTATCCACATTTGGTAGTTCATACTATTAACCACGTGTCAAGTACGAGAGAGAGAGAGAGAGAGAGAGAGAGAGAGAGAGAGAGAGAGAGATACAAATATAGAATGGTTCACCAGGCACTTCTGTTGGACGCTGGAGTATTACTGGAGTCTGGAGTATCACTGGAGGCTGGAGTATTACTGGAGGCTGGAGTATTACTGGAGGCTGGAATATTACTGGAAGCTGGAGTATTACTGGAGGCTGGAGTATTACTGGAGGCTGGAGTATTACTGGAGGCTGGAATATTACTGGAGGCTGGAGTATTACTGGAGGCTGGAGTATTGCTGGAGGCTGGAGTATTACTGGAGGCTGGAGTACTGGAGGCTGGAGTATTACTGAGGCTGGAGTATTACTGGAGGCTGAATATTACTGGAAGCTGGAGTATTACTGAGGCTGAGACATTGAGGCTGAGTATTACTGGAGGCTGGAGTATCACTGGAGGCTGGAGTATTACTGGAGGCTGGAGTAGACACTGAGGCTGGAGTATTACTGGAGGCTGAGTATCACTGAGGCTGGAGTATTGAGGTCTGAGTATCACTGACGCTGAGTATCACTGGAGGCTGAGTATTACTGAGGCTGGAGTATTACTGAGCCTGGAGTATCACCTGAGTATCATTGAGGCTGAGAGTATAACCTGGAGTATCACTGAGGTTCGAGTATCACTGAGGCTGGAGACAATTGGAGTATCACTGGAGGCTGGAGTATCAATTGGAGTATCACTGGAGGCTGGAGTATCACTGGAGGCTGGAATATTACTGTAGGCTGGAGTATCACTGGAGGCTGGAGTATCACCTGGAGTATCATTGGAGGCTGGAGTATAACCTGGAGTATCACTGGAGGTTCGAGTATCACTGGAGGCTGGAGTATCAATTGGAGTATCACTGGAGGCTGGAGTATCACTAGAGGCTGGAGTATTACTGTAGGCTGGAGTATCACTGGAGGCTGGAGTATCACCTGGAGTATCATTGGAGGCTGGAGTATAACCTGGAGTATCACTGGAGGTTCGAGTATCACTGGAGGCTGGAGTATCAATTGGAGTATCACTGGAGGCTGGAGTATTACAGGAGGCTGGAGTATCACTGCAGGCTGGAGTATCAGTGTTTACCTCGTGGCCTCACTCAGCCTCCACCTTTAACATTAATGGTTCAAGTTTTAGCGGAGGTTTAATGCGAGGAAGCGATAAGTAACCTTCCTGTTACCCCTAATGACCACTATTTTATCTTAAACTATTATCAACAAAGTTCTTTACAGGAAACCTCACTGCTAGACACAATCTTTTATTTGGTGTAGAAGCATAAGGCGTCGACAGCTGTGAGAAGAACCGAACGAAAAAATCTTCTTATTGTTTATTTTTACTTGAACATTTAACAAAATTGTACATATCAATTTAATTAGTTCTCTCCCTGGCAGTAACCAACCCACATATTTACTTCATCACCTGAGTCAGCCATTTTTCTAAGATATATCGTCAACAGTCACGACCTTCACTCTTTCTATAAATATTAAACTGTTATTTAATTGCCAGACACCAAACATGATCGTGAGATTTTGTTAATTATGATTATTACAGTTCGTCAGCGTCTTCACCTTCGATATAATTTCTCAATGGTTAAATATTTCAGCCATAACCGTCCTGCCAATGGTCATCAAACTCGACATATGCAGTTGTTTATGACCGCTCTTAAAGCCATCAACACCGAGACTCACACACGTTGATAACAGAGAGATAAATTAACTCATCCACATTCTCTCAACAGGTAAATACTAAAGGTAAATATTCACGGTATTTACAGTCACACAAATCTTTCATATATGTTGTTTGTTACTTCTAGAGTTACGACATATTGGTTCTCCCGTTGTTAATAATCCCTAAGATTCATATTAAAGACAGAAGCAAATATTTTGGGATAAACTTTTACCAATACGCATAATGGTATTTAATTACATGATAACGTATTGATAAGTAAAAGATAAAATGTTTTTTAGATTTTGGTGTCATTTTTCGTCACAAGTTTCTAATAATACGAAGAAATGAGTAATAAATTATGATAGTGGACAATAACACTACAGTAACACCTAAACCCACCTGACTGATGGAAGCATTTGCCTCTGTGAGTCCTTCATTATGTTACGAAGGATTAAGGTTCAGTCTCTTCATTTTCGGGAATATTATTTGAAGCTGTATTTATATTTTATTCTATTATGTTCATTGACACGGACGACTTATGCTCCATTAATTAACATTATATCGAGAACCAATCTGAGAGACGTAAGGTGAGTCCCTCATAATAACATAAGACTCACTACAACAATATTGGTGTTGAGTCAAACTCCTAAACCATAAGAGGTAACAAGTGCGTAATAATGTTCACCTGTTGCTGGTCCGCCACTAATGTATCCACTATTTAAGGTGTTCTTCACCTCTGTATCACTACCAATAACTTTACACTGACAATTATAACACAGTGGTAGAAGCTGTCTTGGTAAATACGTAATATCTTAAACTTAACATTTAGAAATATAAAATAATATCATTAATAACAAATTTAGAAACAACAAAACATGAATAGATAAAACACACAAATAAAACTGATGACCTTATAATCAACTTATTTTTCTTAGTGTTTTGTTTTTGTTTTTTCGAGCAGTACAAATGAACCTATTGGCATTATTATCTTTACCACCTAAGTCATTCAGCCGTGTTTACTGAGTGTACTGAAGGTGTTGATGGCTTAAGGTACTATTGGTCCCTATGATAATACACGAGTTAGAGACGGTAACACAAGAGGTCGTTGAACAAGATCTTAACTAACAACAACTTTCATCTGATGACGTCACCTGGCCAAAATCACTGATAGGGTGAGGGAGATGTGGTGGACCAGGTGGTGGGCCAGGTGGGTTGAGAGAGGTGTGGTGGGCCAGGTGGGGTGATAAAGGTGTGGTGGGCCAGGTGGGGTAAGAAAGGTGTGGTGGGCCAGGTGGGGTGAGAGAGGTGTGGTGGGCCAGGTGGGGTGGGAGAGGTGTTGTGGGCCAGGTGGAATGAGAGAGGTGTGGTGGGCCAGATCCACTACACCAGCATGAGACAAATGTTTCTTTTCCCTGACAATTTACAAAGATAATTAAAGAGATTTATGTAAACGCCAAAGTAAGTTCCTGGAGATGCTGGGCACTCTGTCTCGAGACAAAGAGAAAGTGAGGCAAGACAGAAGAGTGAGGGAGGACCTGGGGAGATAGATAGCCTGAAGAATTTATCGATGGGGTTTTGTTAGTAAGCCAATGGTCCGCCTCTCACTGTATAGACCAGAGATAAACCTTAAACCAAGTGTAGCACAAATAAATGTCAACTTTTCACTTTAATTATGAAACAGTATTGTAAGTAAATATGTATGAGTCTTTGTTAGTTTACGGATGGATAGTAATAATATACCTGTATATATTATCTAAATGTATAACGGTTGCAAAAAAAAGTGATTGAGGCTCCAGTTTCTCTTCAACAATTATAAATGTCGCGATAAACTGTTGATTAATTAGGTTCAGTGTCACGTTAAAGATTCAATGTGCGGTGTAGGCCTAACCTACACTGTATACATAATTTTTTTTACGGGGATTAGCCCACCCGAGCACAGGTCACTGACCCACATCGGGGCATCGGGGGCGAAAATGTAATAATAATAATAATAATAATAATAATAATAATACAAATAATAATCCATAGTAAATAAAATTTAGAATACAAAATACAAAATTAAAAATAAAATATAAAATAGTAATGATAACAATAAAAATAATAACAACACTGTAATAATAATAATAATAAAGAACCATAAAGAAATTAAAAAAAAAAGATCAATAGTGAGAAACGATATATGTATGTTGTGTTGTCAATAGTAAGAGAAACAATTGAGACCCTGCAATTGTGTTAATGAGACAGAAAGTCAGATCAGCAACCTGGGACTTGGTCACAATTTTCGTGATGCCATATGGCAGCAGGGTCTACCATTAGACAACACATTATGCTTCCAATATCTTCCCAGGCGGTAGTACCTCCCGCAGGTCTTTAAAAAACAGAAGTGTACAGTCTTAGAAACAAGTATCTTCCCGCCTTTGGCATAAGAATATTGAAACCTGGCGGATTATGCTGAAATCGTATCCATGACTACATCTGGTTACTTGGTATGTACAGTACAGTATCTCAAAAAAAGTATCTGTCCACACTCTGTATGAAACATTATGAGACCACGGATGATACATATTGGGACATGGATTTACTATGATATATAGTTTAACGTAAGTAATGCAATGTGTATTTATTTCGGCGTAATTCATATGATGTTCGGCGACCAAATGTAGTAGGATCAGTAAGCCACAGAGCCACGCACACCAACCCTCCCGGGACATCTCGAGTTGCATGTAACATTTCGGAAGTCATCGGACCCATCCTGGCAGATACTATTGATACTATTTTGGAGATACTGTCCGTCTGATTAGATATTATAAGCTTCGAGTTGTTCAACGAATGATGGTTCGAATAGTGGACTTGTTCTTCTAGTTATTGAACACGGAGACATTATATATATATATATATATATATATATATATATATATATATATATATATATATATATATATATATATATATATATATATATATATATATATATATATATATATATATATATATATATATATATATATATATATATATATATATATATATACAGTATATATATATATATATATATATATATATATATATATATATATATATATATATATATATATATATATATATATATATATATATATATATATATATATATATATATATATATATATATATATATATATATATATATATATATATATATATATATATATATATATATATATATATCAGTCCATATAGCACGCGGACTTCCATATACAAAAACAATACCTCACTAGTTGGGAATCGAGCCCTGGACCTCTGCGTGTGAACAGGGATCGCTACCACCGCGCCACAAGGACAACAAAAGCAATCCTAGGCTTTGTTATATTCCACACAAAGCCTGTTCATCGTGCTTGTTAAGCGCCGTGAACCTCCATTGGGGATTGCCCGTGCCAACTACGTGGTCGGAGAAGCATTTTACCGAATCCAGCTAGGAATCACGAGGCTACATAATTGTATACTGTATCTCATCAGTCCATATAGCACGTGGACTTCCATACACAAAAACAATACCTCACTAGTCGGGAATCGAACCCTGGACCTCTGTTTGTTAACAGGCGCGGTGGTAGCGATCCCTGTTCACATGCAGAGGTCCAGGGTTCGATTCCCGACTAGTGAGGTATTGTTTTTGTATATGGAAGTCCGCGTGCTGTATGGACTGACGAGATATATATGAGAAGAACTAGAAAAAAATACGTGCCTTAGATATCACCCGGACAGCAAGAAAGAGAAATAAACCGACCACCCCCTCCAGTGGGCCCTGAAGACGGCAACGGGAAGGTCAACCTCCTTAGGTAATTGATGACTTAACTGTCCAAGACGGCGTCCAACACCCAGGTAACACAGAGTGTTTGTGTCTCTACAGCAACACTTCCTCTACTACAGACAGCTTTACCTTTTTGTAGCAACGAAGAAACGCCAGGAACTGTAACGCTGCAATGTTACACTAAATCCACCTGACAACTCGTGAAATGATAACATTAATAATATTAATGGCAATAAAACACAAATCATA
>NW_024728381.1:30000-69924 GCF_018991925.1 Homarus americanus
GTCACTAACTGATGATAGATTCCAACAAAGTGGATCACATCAGCGTGTTGTTGTGATCAAAGTAGTAGCGGTTTATCTCAAGTGATGGAGGGTGGCCGGCCGGGAGTCCATCTCGTCCAGCTGTTTGTGTATGGTATGGAGTTGCCGCCAACACAACGAGGTGAGAGAGGGAGGGACAACAACAAAAACCTCACTATTCACACTCGCCAGCCTTTAGCCCTAAGTATGATAATCGATTGATATTCCTCACTAAGTTTTATCTAAACTAGTAAATATAATAACAAACTCAATGGTCCATACTGGCTGTTAACACACCTAGTAATGTGATCTATTAAAACAAAGGTTTACTTCTCTCCATACCTAACAAACAACCAGCTTTATCAAAATACTTTAATTCAATATGTTTTCCTTTAACAAAACATCCTTAAAACGCGAAAATAACCGATATATTACGACTATATTTGGCATAATCGACGGTGCCATATTGACCCACATACGCCGAGATATTGCAAGGCAACATTAATGACGTGAATATATCACACAGTCATATCTACAAGAGCCTCAATATATATTCTGACCCAGGAACGTCAGAGGTGATCAAGACCATAGAACAAATATTGGTGATGATTAGAATTGATTAAGGAAGGCAGATTGGTGCTGAGGTGAATGTTGTACAGTACATATCCGTGGATCCGTTTTCTTTTTGGGAGTAAATATTATGTATCATAGTATCTTTGTATTTGTTGTTCTACAGTATAAACAGATGTTCTTCAGACTACAATTATTCACTTTTATTTGGAGACGTCTTCAATGATCAACTTAGCAACAGGAAAACAATTAGACCATTTAGTTAGGTGATAAAATTGGTCCTGCATCCAAATATAATTGTTTCGTTTTATGTTCATGAATATCAATCATATTTGCGCTGTTTCTTACGATTTTCTTAACTCCTAGAATGGGGAAGCTCTTGTGAATTATATAAGTTTTTATGTAAATTCAACCACAAATAAACAGCCAGAAATGTGTCAGTGTACTAAGTGATGCAGTCAATGTATAATTTGTATCAGAAAGATAAACATTCAAAATATTTATTCACTGACAATTGACGTCCTATATTATCGGAAATATAACGCGGATTTCTTATGTATTGATTTATCTAATTCTGAAATGTTACTCAACACTTAAGTGAATGGAAAGATTTCAAAAGTGATATGAATAAGCCTCAAACATTTTCACTAATAATTACTGTACTCGCTGTCATGACAAACGGATGAACTTAACTGTCTAATTTACATGTCATTATTATTTTCCATGGCACTACAAACAATATTTTTGGTGTTTGATAAAGAACTGTACTTAGAGGAAGATGGCTGTAACATAGTGTTGGTATACTGTGTATGTCTCTGTATACCAGAGGTCCTCTAATACTGTTGGTGGCGGCCATAACCGAGCACGTCGATGGCCACACAACCAAACATATTTAAACAAATAAAAACAAGAATATTTTTGTATAAAGGTATACTCATCCCGCTAACTTTCTTCTGTCAAGCAGTTAGGGTCGTTAAGCTTGAGTATTACAGTGATAGTTAAATATAAAGTTGATAGCGAACAGTCAACACGTCACCTCACTATCTGGCCAAATTATTGATCACTTAAAGTTAACAGAGAAACAGTAGAGGACAATACTCCAAATATTCCTTCCTAAAACAGTTGTGGATGATGAGCTCCATCATAATTTTTATGAGCTGCATCATTATGAGCTGCATTATTATGAGCTGCATCATTATGAGCTGCACCATAGAGCTGCATCATTATGAGCTGCATCATATGAGCTGCATCATTATGAGCTGCATCATTATGAGCTGCATCATTATGAGCTGCATCATTATGAGCTGCATCATATGAGCTGCATCATATGAGCACTCGTCAGCAGTGGGAAACACTCGTCAGCGGAAAAGCACTCATCAGCGGGAGAAGCACTCGTCAGCGGTAGAAACACTCGTCAGCGTGGGAAACACTCGTCAGCGGTAGAAACACTCGTCAGCGGTAGAAACACTCGTCAGCAGGAACACTCGTCAGAGGGGAAGCACTCGTCAGCAGGGTAAGCAGTCGTCAGCGGTGGGAAACACTCGTCAGCGGTGGGAACCAACTCGTCAGCGGTAGGAAGCACTCGTCAGGGAGGAAGCAATCGTCAGCTGGGGAAGCACTCGTCAGCTGGGGAAGCACTCGTCAGCGGTAGGAAACACTCGTCAGCAGGGAAGCACTCGTCAGGGAGGAAGCACTCGTCAGCTGGGAAGCACTCGTCAGGGAGGGAAACACTCGTCAGCGGTGGGAAGCTTACTCGTCAGCAGGGAAGCACTGGTCAGGGAGGAAGCACTCGTCAGCTGGGGAAGCACTCGTCAGGGAGGAAACACTCGTCAGCGGTGAAGCACTCGTCAGCGGGGAAGTACTCGTCAGGGAGGAAGCACTCGTCAGCTGGGGAAGCACTCGTCAGTTAGAAGCACTCGTCAGCGGGGGAAACACTCGTCAGCGGAGGGAAACACTCGTCAGCTAGGAAAGCACTCGTCAGCTGGGAGGAAGCACTCGTCAGCTGGGAGGAAACACTCGTCAGCGGGGGAAACACTCGACAGCGGTGGGAAACACTCGTCAGCGGTGGGAAACACTCGTCAGCGGGGGAAACACTCACTCGTCAGCGGGGGAAGCGCACTCGTCAGCGGGGGGGCACTCATCAGATTTTCATCATTAGATCTTTATAGGTAACACTGGGTCTTTATCTCAGGTGTATTATATTGTTCCACCATGTTACCGAAAAGACAATATATATATATATATATATATATATATATATATATATATATATATATATATATATATATATATATATATATATATATATATATATATATATATATATATATGATAAATCACACGGGAAAATGGAAACAACGAGATTACCTTAGCTTTTCGTCTTTATTCAAGACATCTTCAGAGGCCTCTGAATGTCTTGAATAAAACAAATTTAAACGTTTTCATTGTGGATGAAATATATATATATATATATATATATATATATATATATATATATATATATATATATATATATATATATATATATATATATATATATATATATATATATATATATATATATATATACAACTGTGTAGTGTTGTCAGGTCTCGCTTTAGCTTCATGCTGGAGGCGCCTCATTATTTCAATCTTAACTCTTTTTACCTTTTACTCTGAGTGTCTTATACCACACTCACCTCACACCTCAAACCTCTCACCTGACACCTTTCACCTGACACCTCGCACCCCATTACTTGCTTCATTGTAACAACAATATACACAGTGAATGAGATTGACGAAAACATACAACCCTTCTTACCTCTGTTACCACCCAAACTAACTAATATACTCTCCATTATACCTTGACATAGCGACATACTGTGCTGTGTCATACCAGTTTTTAATTACTCTCAGTTTTCAGTGGTACAGTCGCCTCTCCTCCTGAACCACGAACCCCGAGATGGGTCTAGGACAACTGGCCGCCGCCATCTGGCCGCAGCCCAACTGGCCGCGGGAAACTCGCCGCGGCCGACTGGCCGCCATATAGAACTTTTTGATGACAACCTAACCTAACCTAACCTAACCTAACCTAACCTAACCTAGAACGCAAAAATAGGCGTTTGGAGTTTACCCCCAGTCCGCGGCGGCCAGTCGGCCGCGGCGAGTTTCCCGCGGCCAGTTGGGCTGCGGCCAGATGGCGGCGGCCAGTTGTCCCATTCCCCCCCGAGATTCAGAGTCGTGAATCCGAAGCATTTATGAACAGAATAATGCATCAGTGTCTACTGCTTCGGGTTCATGAGTCTGAATCTCGGGGTTCGTGGTTCAGGAGGAAGGGCAACAAGCCTTTTGTGGGTGACTTTATCATATATATTTTCCAAATGAATTAATCAGCCAAAAAATTGGTCTTGAATAAGACTAACTTCTTTTCCAATATTGTATGAACCTAAGCAGTAAACACTGATGTATTATTCTGTCCATAAATGCTTCAGATTCACGAGTCTGAATCTCGGGGTTCGTGGTTACATCACCTGCAGCAACGACAATTATGAACAAATTACCTGATACCTAACACACCTAGCATGTACACCTAACATGTACACCTAACCTAACCTAACCTAACCTAACCTGACCTGACCTGACCTGACCTGACCTGACCTGACCTGACCTGACCTAACCTAACCTAACCTAACAGCTAACGCCTGCTGCTGTGGTGTGCTCTCTTTCCAGCCCTAAGCCTTAACTTTCAGTTCGTTTTCTTCTCCGTTCATATCATTCCATTTGTTGCATGAAAACCACGACCAGCTTAATCCTTTACTCCATTTTTGGATGGACGTCTGAGTCGGGATTTTCTCTCCTGTTCAGTGTAAAGATGTTCAATGTCACACATCAAACAGAACTTTCCTGTACTGAGAACACACGAGCAACGATGAGCGACTCCTGGTAAGAGATCACAGAGCGCAAAGTGAAACTATGGGCAAGTTTCTTTGCGCCATTTGCCTCTGTCTATCCAGCAGTAATTTGCGGATTGTGTTCCCAGGGTAATGGTTAGCCAAAGCAGTTGGCGTGTTGTCCGGTCTTTTCGAATTATTCCTTGACACTGGGTCATGCAACTCGTTAACTTAGGGTGTGGTTGTTGTGTTGGTGACAGCTTCTGCACCTTAAGCAAATTCACGCCTACTGTAGGTGGCCCTTGGGCCGGCTATCCTCGTTACACACGAGGGGCAACCATTATACAGACCGATATTGGATTCAAGAAAAGTATTATTCGTCGTAAATCTGCTAGTATCAGCTGTCCCACCCAACGGTGACATTTCCTCGACACAACCTCCTGTTTATACTTGAGAAACAATGATAACGCAGTCCAAGACCAGAGGTTAATAATGTATCCTGGAAGGTTGACACAAAATTTGTTAGGAAGAAGGAGGAAGACATCACAGAACCAATGACCCAGACTGTGAAGAAGTGACTTATGTCTGGTCCACCTGATTCAACACCTCACGAGAAAGAATCTAGACAACATCAAAGTGTTCCTCAGTCTATTAATTAACATTGAATATAAAAACATAAGTTTACAATGTTTAAGATAAAATGTTGACAAAGAAGAAGGATGCACCAAACTTTAGAAAAGTCCAGTGTTTTAATTACCTACTGAGCAACACTCTTGCTTCATCACAAACTCTTGCGAAATTTACACAGAATGAATTATGCATACGTGGGTGTAAGAACAGGCAAGCAATCTAAGTCCATGAAACAAGATTTACATTACAGTAGAAACACTTTCCTTGTTGCTGAATATATGGTCAACACGAGAATGAAATATAAGAGAAGAAACTTGAATACAAATATGATACTTGAATTGTGGAGGAAAAATACATTAAAATATAAGCTAATTGTAAGGCGAGTGGAGTGGGGACATTACTCTAAAAACTAATCACATAACTAAGTAGAAATTCCGAGTTATTTTGTCGATTATCAATACTTAAGGTGAAGCAAATTATAAACATGATCCAAACTTTTTCGGCACAAAAGGACGGTGTGTTAAACTCAATGGAAACTTGGATATTAGTATTTAATTCATCATTGTCTTCAACACCAACACATTGACCTATAACACAAGATCACTAATGCTCTTCTTCCCATTGGACAATACAACAATACAGTTCATATAGTATCATTTAATCTCATGGCAACAGAACTGCAGCTCGTGTATCTCTCTACCCCGGCACCGGTCCACGTGTCAGGGTATAAAAACACCTCACTTTAATATTGCTTTCTTACTCGTTTCCTTTCATTTTCAATATCTCATTCCTCTTATTCCTAGTCATTTGCTCATATACACTGTTATAGTTCAGGTTTATTTAAAAAAAATACGTCTTTACGCTTCCATTCTTCAAAAATTGTTTGTAGTTTTGGTCATATCGTTTTCGGCTTTGTATATTCTAACACCGTACTCATCTGCCAATCATCTATAATTATCACTTTAAATGTTATATTGACTCTTACACTTTATACTTTGCTCATTAATACAGCTGTTGAGTGCCCGTGTTTCACTCTGATACATCAAAGAAAGTTGGGCTGCCTTTCCCTCACACCCCTCCACGTCTGCAGGCTCAAATATTTACCTTGCATGACATTCCTCACAGCTTCAGCAGGCTGTTGGTCTTTCATCATACTCTCAGATGTCGCCGAACCCATTCTCCCGTCGCTACGGATAAAGTTCCTCCCCGAAATCTTAAAATTCTGAAACTTTTCTTGATTGTATTCATCAGCTAAACTTTATACTATGACACTTTTTGTGTACTTATCTCGCGCTCACAACTATGTACAGGTGCTTATTAAGTCTCTCTCTTACATTGTTTATAAAAGTTTCACACAGTACGCTTCTAATTTTGCCTCATAGTTATATAGTGATTTGCTTTTAACGTCACTCATTCCTTCAGGAACATTTTATCTCCTTCCTAATATACCAACTTTGACTTCTCGTAAAGTTGAATTGGTAAATATTTGTACCAAGAGGATATATCACATCCCGTATCTGTATCAGATCAGTCTCTTATTTTGTCATTTGTCGTGATACAACTCCTGTTTTCTCCCTCACAATCTCTCACTGTCTTAAAAAACATTCTCCCATTATTATCTTTTTTCTCCTCTCACAGTCTCTTCCTCTCAGCTTTAATCGACACCTTTAGAAGGTCGATGATCCCAGCACAAATATCGTCATCAAGAGCCAGTTGTTCCTTGTTATAGTGTGTCAGTTGTTCCTTGTCATGACGTGCCAGCTCTTCCTTATGAAGTGACAGCTCTTCCTTATGAAGTGACAGCTCTTCCTTGTTATAGTGTTCCTTGTCATGACGTGCCAGCTATTCTTTCTCTCTTATTTTCAATTATAGCCCTTTGTATAACCCTAAGAGTTCAGTAAGTTATTGCCTAATGTATAACGGAACGACAGGTTTATCCATCCTTGCTCCCCTGAATCCTGTCGTGCCAACCTGTGAACGTCATCATCTCCCCTTCTTGGTATATCCCCAGCCACTTCTTCACACCTTACACTTATCATACTGTTAAAGGTGAGGTAGAACATCTTCCCTGTGTTGCTAACATTCAGTAACTTATCAACGTGCTCGATTATTCGTGTTCCTAGGTACTCGAGTATGTGTGTTCCTTGGTACTCGAGTAGGTGTGCTCCTAGGAACTCGAGTATGCGTGTTCCAAGGTACTCGAGTAGACGTGTTCCTAGATACTCGAGTATGTGTGTTCCTTGGTACTCGAGTAGACGTGTTCCTAGATACTCGAGTATGTGTGTTCCTTGGTACTCGAGTAGGCGTGTTCCTAGATACTCGAGTGTGTGTGTTCCTTGGTACTCGAGTAGCAATACAAGTTCAGTGTCATACACATACTATACCAAGTGTACTGAATCTCATAGTGTTTTATATATCAATGGGACTTCCGATATAAAATCTGCCGGCTTCCAAAGTATAATAGCATCGACTGTCAGTGCTGAGGAAGAGAAAAACAACCTCAGGCTTTCAGGCAACTCAGATGGAGAGGTGGAAGTGGCTCTTTATGCTGTTACGGGAAGAACTCCGGACAATCTTGGCAAACAGTGTCGGCTCTCACACCATTCGTCTCCATATACTACACTGAAGACTGAATGGCGATCATGTTGGGTAAATGCTGATGAGGAAATAAATGTTGTTCACAGTACTTTTTCTTTGTTGATGATGGTAGTATGGTTGTTGTCGATGATGGTATAATGGTTGTTGTTGATGATGGTAGTATGGTTGTTGTTGATGATGGTAGTATGGTTGTTGTCGATGATGGTAGTATGGTTGTTGTCGATGATGGTAGAATGGTTGTTGTTGATGATGGTATAATGGTTGTTGTTGATGATGGTTGTATGGTTGTTGTTGATGATGGTATATGATGGTTGTTGTTGATGATGGTATGGTTGTTGTTGATGATGGTAGAATGGTTGTTGTTGATGATGGTATAATGGTTGTTGTTGATGATGGTTGTATGGTTGTTGTTGATGATGGTAGTATGGTTGTTGTCGATGATGGTAGTATGGTTGTTGTTGATGATGGTAGTATGGTTGTTGTCGATGATAGTAGAATGGTTTTTGTTGATGGTAGTATGGTTGGTGTTGATGATGGTAGTATGGTTGTTGTCGATGATGGTATAATGGTTGTTGTTGATGATGGTAGTATGGTTGGTGTTGATGATGGTAGTATGGTTGTTGTTGATGATGGTAGAATGGTTGTTGTTGATGATGGTAGTATGGTTGGTGTTGATGATGGTAGTATGGTTGTTGTCGATGATGGTATAATGGTTGTTGTTGATGATGGTAGTATGGTTGGTGTTGATGATGGTAGTATGGTTGTTGTCGATGATGGTATAATGGTTGTTGTTGATGATGGTATGATGGTTGTTTGTTGTTGATGATGGTAGTATGGTTGTTGTTGATGATGGTAGTATGGTTGTGTTGATGATGGTATAATGGTTGTTGTTGATGATGGTATAATGGTTGTTGTTGATGATGGTAGAATGGTTGTTGTTGATGATGGTAGTATGGTTGGTGTTGATGATGGTAGTATGGTTGTTGTCGATGATGGTATGATGGTTGTTGTTGATGATGGTAGTATGGTTGTTGTTGATGATGGTAGTATGGTTGTTGTTGATGATGGTAGTATGGTTGTTGTCGATGATGGTATAATGGTTGTTGTTGATGATGGTATAATGGTTGTTGTTGATGATGGTAGTATGGTTGTTGTTGATGATGGTAGTATGGTTGTTGTCGATGATGGTATAATGGTTGTTGTTGATGATGGTTGTTGTCGAGTGGTATGGTTGGTGTTGATGATGGTAGTAATGGTTGTTGATGATGTTGATGGTAGTATGGTTGTTGTCGATGATGGTATGGTAGTGGTAGTGGTTGTTGTTGATGATGGTAGTATGGTTGTTGTTGATGATGGTAGTATGGTTGTTTTTGATGATGGTAGTATGGTTGTTGATGATGGTGGTAGTATGGTTGTTGTTGATGATGGTAGAATGGTTGTTGTTGAATGATGGTAGTATGGTTATTGTTGATGATGGTATATGGTTGTTGTTGATGGTGGTAGTATGGTTGGTGTTGATGATGGTATAATGGTTGTTGTTGATGATGGTAGTATGGTTGTTGTTGAGTATGATGGATAGGTATGGTTGGTTGTTGATGATGGTAGAATGGGTTGGTTGTTGTTAATGATGATGTAGTATGGTTATTGTTGATGATGGTATAATGGTTGTTGCTTGATGATGGTAGTATGGTTGGTGTTGATGATGGTATAATGGTTGTTGTTGATGATGGTAGTATGGTTGTTGTTGATGATGGTAGTATGGTTGGTGTTGATGATGGTAGAATGGTTGGTGTTGATGATGGTAGTATGGTTGTTGTTGATGATGGTATAATGGTTGTTGTTGATGATGGTAGTATGGTTGGTGTTGATGACGGTAGTATGGTTGTTGTTAATGATGGTAGTATGGTTGTTGTCGATGATGGTATAATGGTTGTTGTTGATGATGGTAGTATGGTTGTTGTTGATGGTGGTAGTATGGTTGTTGTTGCTGATGGTACTATGGTTGGTGTTGATGATGGTAGTATGGTTGTTGTTGATGATGGTAGTATGGTTGTTGTCGATGATGGTATAATGGTTGTTGTTGATGATGGTTGTATGGTTGTTGTCGATGATGGTATAATGGTTGTTGTTGATGGTGGTAGTATGGTTGGTGTTGATGATGGTAGAATGGTTGTTGTTGATGATGGTAGTATGGTTGTTGTTGATGATGGTAGTATGGTCGTTGTTGATGATGGTAGTATGGTCTTTGTTGATGATGGTAGTATAGTTGTTGATGATGGTTGGTGTTGATCATTGTATTATGGTAGGTACTGGTAGTGACTAGAGCGTTGGTTGGGCTGCATGTGTAAGCTCACAGGAAGTTATATAATGTGTCATGTAAGATAAGGTTGTTCATGAAAGATTTTGGTGTTTCATATTTACTTTCATACTAAATAAATGTAATAACATGTGATATTTATCATTTAACTTAAGGGATCAGAGCGAGGGATCAGAGGTCGTCGGTGGTCAAGGAGTGATAAAGGTTTTTAAAAATCACGGCTGTAGAGTAAAGCCTTTCGGCAGACAAGGAGGAATTTACAGCTGGGTAGAATGACAGTGACTTTATTTCTCTCTTACGCAAGCAATCACGCAAGCAATCACGCACGCACGCAGGAAAAACAGTAATCTCTTCACCTCCGGTCAACGAATAGTAAAAGCACAACAATTCAAAGCGTAATAACAAATAATAATGATAACTACAACACTACATAATTATAACACAGTCCACGCAGCCGTAAGAGTGTGATGTACCGTGTATCTATCTTGGGTGTCTGGGGTCATGGGGTACAATGTAAGTCAGGTAGAAGCAATAATAACACTAATACTACTAATAATACTAAAAAGCTATAATGTCTACCGTCATGTCTTCCAAGAATCGGTAAAGCAGATGGAAAAAAATCTCCACTCTTTCACTCATCGATATATCCCTTATAGATCACCAAGAATAAACAACGCAGGTATTTGCTTATAATTTGTTACCTATTTCGTTGTGCAGTACAAGCCATTTAACATTTTTACACAAACTCTCTGACGTAAAGTTGAGTTCGTAATAAGTGAGAGAGAACCAGGATTGGCTCTTAAGGTAAAATGAAGTGTAATAACTTTTCCCTGAGAGGACGGAGTCAGGCAGCCGTAATGCACTTTATGGACTAAAAAATAATTTCATATGACGAGGTCGTAATGAACGAAGAATATTTTATCATTTACGTCAGAGGAAGTTGGGCTAACTTGAAGTATTTGTGTTTGTGGTACAGTAGAGAAATGCTGGGAGGGTCAGAGGCGGTACGCTGAGGAAGCTTTTGCTTGTAGACTGTTGCCATCGTTGGTGTTGATGCTGACGATGTTAACACGGGTGCTACTGCCGCTGAGAATGTTGACACGGGTGCTACTGATACTGAGAATATTGACACGGCTGTTACCGACAATGTTAACACGGGTGCTACTGCTGCTGATGGTGTTGACACGGGTGCTACTGCTGCTGAGAATGTTGACACGGCTGCTACTGGCGCTGAGAATTTTGACACGGCTGCTACTGGTGCTGAGAATGTTGACACGGTTGCTACTGGTGCTGAGAATGTGGACACGATTGTTACTGGGGCTGAGAATGTGGATACGGCTGCTACTGGTGCTGAGAATGTTGATACGGCTGCTACTGGTGCTGAGAATGTTGACACGGCTGCTATTGGTGCTGAGAATGTTGATACGGCTGCTACTGGTGCTGAGAATGTTGATACGGCTGCTATTGGTGCTGAGAATGTTGACACGGCTGCTACAATATCATGTAAAGTTTATTATATACAATATTTCCTGTTTTAATCTACGTTTGACATCCATTTGTTTATGTATGACAACAGACCTATATGAGTATAAGAAAATAATCACCAAGAATTATTTAGTGATATATCAGAAGCAAATTTTTCCCTATAGCGCAGTTCCTCGTCGGAAGTTGTACGTGAAACTTCTCTTGCGGGTAAAGTTTGTGAGAAAGTTGTCAAGTTGGTGTTGGTACCGTGCAGAGTTGTTACATGAGACTCTGCTAGGAGACACACCTGATCCGCTTACACTTTCTGACTGAGAGGTGTTAACTATTCATCTCCTCGTCGGTAGTTCAGAAGGTCAAATATATAAAATCCGATACTGTACTTTGATAATTTAGGTGTAGGGATGTTGATGATAAGGTGGGGATCATTTAGTAAAGGTGTTTAGAATTTGCCAGAGGTACGTTGTATGGCAGGAAAATGGTGTGTGAACCAATAACAAATTGCTTCGTCGGCGAAAGACTTGATGTATGTATAAAACATTAGCTTGTTGTCCTTGCACCATATATTAGTTACCAGACCAGTACCTTCAGCCTTTGTGAGCAGCACAGTGTTGGTCCCATCATTTGTTCATTGGAATTTCAGATGAACTTAAAGCAAATGTGTGCCTTCTTCTAAGAATAACTGATCGGTTTTAAGTTTCAATGTTTATCCAGGTTAAGCAGCACATACCCGAGATATTCATATGACGCAAACTCTTTTTTAAGGCCAAGTTCTCCCGGGGTGCTCTCAGGAGGGGGCTTACCACTACTCAGGGAGGATGAACCTGATGATACCTGCACAGGGGGATTACACGGGATTTATTCTTACCCAAATCTTTCAGCATCGAACAAAAGATAAAGCAATGTTTCATAACGCTTGAAAATCAGCTTTTACGAACTAAAGTAACAGTGTATCTTGCCTGGACTCGCGTTCATTCACCTTCTTACTGAGTTAACTGTAAACATTTTCGTTCTGTGATCCATCATAAATACACGGAAGCTGGAGCAGCCTGTGATACTGTACTCCTCTGATGGATGTACTTAGTAATGCCGGTCATCCACACAAGCACTATAGTCAGTGATCTTTGGTCAGGATTCTATTATCCCTTCATGTCTTATACCAGGCGGCTCAGTCTTATCAAGACCAAGACGGAAAACTGTCCTTCCTTTAGAGGCAAGAGAACACAAGATCATAATAACTTCTCACTCCAGGATATGGAGAGAATAAGTGTCTGCCGTGAGTACCTTCCCTCACCAGCACACACACAAACATAAAGAAAATGTTTAACTACTTCAGCTCTGATGTAGTCAATTCTGTATTTCACAAATTCAAAGGCGCTAAAACAAGGAATAAGCTCCACCTGGCACAACAGACGCCTTGGTGGTCAATATCGGCAGCTGTGAGGTAAAGTGGAAGAAAGTTGCTGCTACAGACAGGTGCAGGAGAGTGACGGAACACTGTATCGGTTAACACCCGCCTCGTCTGATCCGGATATGTTCATTATTGTGAATATGTTAATTTTCCGACACCACCAGACGGCGCCAACCTCTGCTCTTGTTATCGACACGTACTTTTATAAAACTAATATAAATAATCGCAATCTAACCCCAGAAAAATATGCTGCTATCGATAAGTTTAATGGTCGAGGTGGTGTACACTGCCAGGGGACACAACGATCACAGTAAGTTTAGTGAAATGTTTGAGACTTTCTCCAGAAAACCAGTTAAAAGTTCATGATGTGTCGGTCACTGAGACGGTGTATAAAAAGATCAAAGGTGCAGCCTTGTTACCTGGGGAAATATTCTTTATCCAACTTTACCGGAGTTTAGCTCAGAACTAATGTTGGAGATTACTAGTTGTTGAGGCCATGATTTTGTATATATATATATATATATATATATATATATATATATATATATATATATATATATATATATATATATATATATATATATATATATATATATATATATATATATATATATATATATATATATATATATATATATATATATATATATATATATATATATATATATATATATATATATATATATATATATATATATATATATATATATATATATATATATATATATATATATATATATATATATATATATATATATATATATATATATATATGTATATATGACAAATGTAATTAATCACAACAATGAGTGTATTACTATGAGCGCCTTCACCCCCTCTCTCCATACACAAAAGAACCGAACACGAAAACATTGCAATAACAATTATTAAAATTCATACATATAACATGCAGAGCAGTAACTCAGAACCTTATACCAAAGATAAACAAGTACAGTACGTTACACAGTACAGGAAGCTGGGCCACGAGTATTGCTTTACCCCAATAGTATCAGAGACTGTGGGAGCCTGAGGCACCGAGATCCTGAAGTTCCTGAATGAGTTGGGCTCTAGACTAACTGAAACTATCAAAGTGAAATTTTATTACACAAAACTTAAAAAAAAATTGAAAGGTGCTAAGTTCCTCTGGGTCAAAACAGTCATGGAAAGTGTTAATAAATGTTGGTAGTATTCCCTCACTGGACCGCTATATTACGGTTCAGGAACAGCTTGCTGATCGTCGTTGGATTCCCTGCCACATCAGTGAGCCTGGAACCCATTTCTACCCCAGTGACAAACAGCTTCTGATCCTCTTGGTTTATGGTGGTTTAAATATTCAAATACTTTGTCTTTGGTAATAAAAATTGCCTCTTTATGATCTGCCTCACTACCAAGGTTTGTTACAGTGATAATGAGATGACGTGAGACAAGGCTCAAGTACGTGTGTAATCCCACACTAATTGTCTAGACTAATGAGTCAAGGTTCTCTTAGAGCGGTCACTGGGCTGTAGCGAGTTATTTCTTGATGTTATTGACCTCGTCCTGTCGTGCCCACCACCTGACTGAGGTTTCTGCTGATGAGAATGTGAATATTGACTGGTTACCTGGAGGCTCTCTGCAGGTAAACTTGTGTTCAGTATAAACAAAAGCAGCGAAGCGAAGAATTGAGCTAATACACGTGGACTTGGGTTGAAGCGGATGTATATTTTCCTGTGTGGGGGGGAGGGGGACACAGAGGGTGGCTGGGTGTGTTGGGTGGAGGACACAGTGGGTGGCGGGGTGTGTTGGGTGGAGGACACAGAGGATGGCGGGGTGTGCTGGGTGGGATACACACAGGGTGGCGGCTCACATACTGACTCTAAATGTAACATTTACTCTTCAGTTAACCATTTCCACATTGTTGCCTTTGGTAGAGATCTGGAAGATTTTGTATTTTTCTCTCTTTTTTCTTTCTCTCTTTTCCGTCTCGACTGCCGAAAAATAAACACCGGAGGAGAGACCAACTTAGCAGAGACCATCACCAAGTGTTTTATATTTCAGACAGAACATTTTCCAAGCGGACGGCAGCATACAAACATCTCCAAACACAGAGTCGCTTGTTTTTCTTGCTTTAGAAAATATGTTGTGTTTGTGTCGGGAAAGGTCTGGATGTAGGAGGAAGGATCAACAACTATTTTTTTATGATTGAGATAAAACTGTATTACCATGAGCTTTGTTATTATATTTGTGTAAATTATGGTAGTAAAATATTTATATTTTTGGTATCTTCTTTATCCATAAACAGTAAATGTAATTGATAGAAAATATAGACCTAAATTAGTTCTGTAAAATATCATAATATGTGAAATTATATAATAAGATTAATTTATTCAAACAAAGCATTTATATAATAAATACATTGAAATAATTATAGTGTTTATAATGGAAAATGTGTCGAGTAAACACAACATAAACACCTGCATATGTTACCTGATGTTCGTGTGTTAATTATCGTATTTCACTTCACTTTAGACAGACGTGGAGTACATCAAGGCTATAAGACAGAGCTTCACAGAGCCATCTGACGGGAACAAGGTCATGGTGGCGGTGCTGTACAACATACAGTTCACAGTCGGTACACACACATCTATAACTTATGTGTTACAAAATGAATGTTAACATTATTACTGTGGTTAAGGTAGAAGGCAGCCACCAAACAGGGAGGTACTACCGCCTGGGAAGATATTGGAAGCACAAGGTAATGTCTAATGGTAGACCCTGCTGTCATATTTCACCACAAAAACTATGACCAAGTCCCAGGCTGCTGATTTAACTTTCTGCCTCATTTACACACAATTGCAGGGTCTCAATTGTTTATCTTGCGATTGACAACACAACATACATACAGTATATTGTTTCTCACTTTTGATCTATTTTTTTCATTTTTTTCATCATCATCATCATCATCATCATCATTATTATTAATTATTATTAATTATTATTAATTGTTATTATTATTATTATTATTATTATTAT
Organism: Homarus americanus; assembly: GCF_018991925.1. Lineage (NCBI taxonomy): Eukaryota > Metazoa > Arthropoda > Malacostraca > Decapoda > Nephropidae > Homarus > Homarus americanus. The sequence goes on from NW_024728381.1 coordinate 45,908, forward strand.
TATTATTATTATTATTATTATTATTATTATTATTATTATTATTATTATTATTATTATTATTATTATTATTATTACGTTTTCGCCCCTCCCCCTCCAGGTAACCCTCCACCCTCCATGTAACCCTCCCCCTCCAGGTAACTCTCCCCCTCCAGGTAACCCTCCCCCCTCCAGGTAACCCTCCCCCTCCAGGTAACCTCCTCCAAGTAACCCCTTCCAGGTAACCTCCACCCTCCATGTAACCCTCCCTCCAGGTACCCTCCCTCCAGGTAACCTCCTCCAGGTAACCTCCAGGTAACCCTCCTCCAGGTAACCCTCCTCCAGGTAACCCTCCTCCAGGTAACCTCCCTCCAAGTAACCTCCTCTTCCAGGTAACCCTCCCCCCTCCAGGTAACCTCCCTCCAGGCAACCCTCCCTCCATGTAACCCTCCCCCTCCAAGTAACCCTCCCTCTTCCAGGTAACCCTCCCCCTCCAGGTAACCCTCCCCCTCCAGGTAACCCTCCCCCTCCAGGTAACCCTCCCTCTTCCAGGTAACCCTTCCCCTCCAGGTAACCCTCCCCCTCCAGGTAACCCTCCCGGCCACACCTGCCCGACTATACATCTCTACATTATTCATGGTGAGTAAAACCTCTTTACTGTTCAGGATAATTAACTTACAAATAGTCGATTTAAACAATAATTAATTTCCTCTTTCGCTTTGTCCGTTTATCGTCCCAAATATATCATCGTGTTATTTTAATTACCACTAACACACAATTATTATTTACTCCCCAAACTGAAACTTTCTCTTCCTCAATTAAAACAAATATATATGAAATGATAATTATTGTCTCGTTTGTTTCAACTCTTTTTAGAAATCAAATTTCGTCCAACCCCAAATTGTATTCAATAATTTCTTTCCTTACAGCAGCCCTTTGACTGTTATATGTGATCCACCAATAATTACCGGGTGATTAAACATATAATTAACAGTTGATTTTACATATAATTAACAATTAATTTTACAAATAATTTTTCTACGCTGTTAACAAAGACACTTTATGGAAACAAAAACTAAGGCTGTCATCTATAACAAGTAAGAAAAACCTTCAATATGATTATATTCCAAAAGGCTGACGACGTAAACCTTTAACTATCCATGAATGTTAATGAAATAACTTCTCCTTTTGGGGGATATTAACATGTTAACTAAAGCTTAAGGTAAACGAATGATGTTTGACAAATTTTACACGTACAACATTTTCAGAATTAGAACATGAGAGTTTTAAACAACATAATTTGGAAGCAACAAATACAGTATGTGAACAAAAATTATATAACTACATGTAAATAAAACGACAAATTAACTTTATAATAATGTTAACGATGATGATGATAATAGTAATCAAGTTAATCATCATTACAGTTAAAAACTAAAACCCAGGTCGGGATAATTAACAGCGAGTAATTACACAGGAGATGTGTCTCTACTTAATTTTCCCGCATCACTACACTTTGATGACTGACACTTTGGTACGAGCTAACTCCCCCAAGCTGACCTATAATATAATTCATGCTGAAGTAAACCTGATATAATTCTTAGTAAAATTATAATTATTCCTCTTTCTCTCTTAGACGTTAAACAAATGGTAAAATTATATACTTCGGGAGATTTTTCTTCTTCAGCTAACTGTTATAAATTATCAACTTAGAGAAATGATATTGGATAATGTATAATATTCCATCATAGCCTCTTGGCCATGAGCTATAAGAACAGTGTCATCTACATACCGGCTTTTATTCCTTCATCACTGCTTACTGCAAACTTCCAAATATTTTTATTATTTTCTTGATAAAATAAAACTCACTTAAGACCATCCTGACAAAATATTATTTTCTAAACTATTATTATTATTTTATTTTTTTAAATTTCGTGACCACGTGTTCAGGTAGACTCTCACATGCAATACCTACACGACCTTTCCGAGCTCAAAACTAGTATTTCACGTCAAGCTCTCACTTAAAACCTTTTATACCTTTTCAGAAAAAAAAAATCCTGATAATATGGTGGGCCCAGGTGAGTAATGTGTACACTAACTTATGAAAGGGAGAAGTTTTATCATTGGAAATACTCAGATTGTTCCCGACTTTCAATATATATTAATACTTAAAACTAAAAAGACTTTAGTTCAATGTTTACAAATTATTCTTTTATTGTGGAAATTTTTATATTCGAAATCTTACCTAAAAATTAGTATATGTTTGATCGGCTTTTTAGAGGAGAAGTCACATAATTATTAAAATGAAACCATTCCCCAGGGCCGTCTGCTACTTCCCACACATTACCCTCCAGGTGGCGGCTCGGGGCTCCATAAAAGGGATAATAACTTCCTTTACGTTAACTGGACTCCCAGGTAACCCAGGGGACTAGTGTAGGCGCCCCACTCTTCTTATATGCTGGATATTAATAGCTTGCACCATTCATACAGGGACTCTTATTCCCCGCACGTCGCCAGCGAGCTAAGTGCTGGAGTTCCGAGAAAAATTAAAGCAGAGAAAAGAGGAGGAAAAATGTCCCTTTGTTACTGTGGCCAACTTGTTCTGATATAAAATAATGATACATCACCTGTTTGTGTAAAGTCTTTACCTATAGGCAGTGTCTAAGTGTCTGCGAGAAGATATTAAGAGTATTATTGAGGTGGGAGTGAGGAAGGTGTGGGCTGAACGAGACACACGGGAGGCGCCCGGCTGGAAATAATAGTAGAGAGCTTCCTTTTATGATTCTCGTCACAAAATTCTGCCTCCTACCGTAATGCAACATCCAGAATGCTGTATTTACTCAACAACTTAACTTTTTGTTGCGAGTTCAAAGGAGTTTGTGAGAAGAATGTTTGGTTATTTTCATTTTATTATGTATAGAATGATTTTACAAGATTAGTCAGCAAAGTCGGGTTAAATCTTAGATGTACGTCTGTGACCTTGACTTTTGGCTTTAGTTTTCAAATAAACTACTACCAACTACCAACTACGAAATAATTTTTCGATATTTTTCACAAAAAATAAATAAAAATGGAATAAAATATTTCATTAGCCCTTCCACCCTTCGACCTCTGATGGAACTGTGTGACTGGGGAAGCGCTCAACGGGTTCTGGGATATACAACTTCCTTTGTGCCCGCCCAAGTAATTCAATTACAGGGACGCGGTGGAGTATAATGATTTTCAACAGAGATGAGGGAGGCCCACCACCACAGCTGCTTTTGGATGTTGTATAGTCACACAAACACACATTTAGATATTTATTAACCAAGGAGGAACTTTCTCAGAAATAATGAATGTATTAAAGAATATTGGTCTAGAGGTAATTTATTTTCTTTGTTCCGACTGTTTCCTGCCGATGGGAATTGTTTGCCAGCTGAGTTATGAAGGAAGTGAAGAGTGAAGTTGAGGGAATGGCGTCACCACTTCACTAAGGGTTGGGAGAAGTGGAGGGAAAGGCTTAGAAATGGCCTTATTCAATTTGTTTTTGAACTGGGTGGAAAAAGACGTCAGACGCGACCCCACACAAGTTGATGAAAAGATTTCTTCCGGTAGTGTGGCGCGCCTTCGCTCCCACACACACGGCTTATTGGAGTCAATAAATCAAACTTTCTCTCAGTCTTCACTTGACTGTCCAGGAATTTTTGACAGACTGGTGACAGTTAATTTACCTGTAATATATGTACAGAATAACAGAATAAAACAGCCTTATAACAACACTGTCAGCATTATGACTGACTGTAATTGTTCCCACTAATAAAGTAGGGGCTAGTAGTGAACTAAGTTAATTAAATGAGTGATAATGATACTAGCCTTTGGTTGAATAAATTAAAGAAATTATTTGAGGTCTCATATTAAATTCAGTAACTTGACAATGAATTAAGAAATATGTGGAAAGAGTTTAAGTAAATCTGAAGAAAATCAACGATGTTTGTACAAGGAAATTTTTGAGAGAATGAAGAGAGACAATAAGGAGTGAGTGACTGGGTGAAAGATATGGCAACAGACTGAGGCAAAAGTTGACGGGATGGTGAGAGTAGTAACTTAGGCTGAAGTAACAGTGTTATTGATGGTGCTGGCTGTAAGGGAAGTGCTGCTTCTTACATATTTTAACAAAACACTTCAGTATATGTTCACGTATATACTTAAAACTAGGGGAAAACTCAGTAACCAAATTTGAGGCAAGACTGACGCTACTACAGCATCAGTTTGTGGTTATCTTGTTGTGTAAACTGTTCCTTCAGTTATGTGTATTGACGCCGCCCCAGGTGAAGGCCCTCCACGCTACCCCAGGTGAAGGCCCTCCACGCTACCCCAGGAGAAGGCCCTCCACGCCACCCCAGGTGAAGGCCCTCCACGCAACCCCAGGAGAAGGCCCTCCACGCTACCCCAGGAGAAGGCCCTCCACGCCACCCCAGGTGAAGGCCCTCCACGCAACCCCAGGTGAAGGCCCTCCACGCTACCCCAGGTGAAGCCCCTCCACGTGACCACAGGTGAAGGCCCTCCACCCCAGGTGAAGGCCCCTCCACGCTACCCCAGGTGAAGGCCTCCACGCTACTCCTAGGCAAAGGCTCCCCCCACGCCACCCCAGGAAGGCCCCCACCCCAGGTGAAGGTCCCACGCTACCCCCAGGTGAAGGCCCTCCACGCTACCTCCCAGGGTGAAGGCCTTCCACGCCACCCCAGGTGAAGGCCCCTCCACGCCACTCCCCAGGTGAAGGTCCTCCACGCTACCCCAGGTGAAGGCCTCCACGCCACTCCCAGGTGAAGGCCCCTCCACGCCACCCCAGGTGAAGGTCCTCCACGCTACCCCAGGTGAAGGCCCTCCACGCTACCCCAGGTGAAGGCCCTCTATGCGACCCCAGGTGAAGCCCCTCTCTTAACTCCCTCACTACGGGGACACCACTTTTAAAAATTGGTTAACGTTAGACAATTTTCTTTAGCCCAGAGGGAACCCCGTACACAAGGGGTTAAAGAGCGATGGTCCGGTATATGACTTAAATTTAAAAGTTGACGAACAGATAAGAGGAAACTGGGGAAAGGAAAACTTTCTTCAGAAACAATCCACAAGATCCAAGCAGCGTCAGGTATCTTACCTTCTATTGACGCTTTGACCTGCCCGTGAAATCTACACTTTGGGACTATCAGTCACACCAGAGACAAAATCCATCAGACAGGCAGCTACTTTTTTTACTCATCAGTGTCCAGGAGGAGGGAAGTGTTTACTCTAAGAGGTTCCCTATGTTGTTGTTATGTTCCTTTACTATTAAAACATTCGACAAAAAACAAAGTTATAAGAAAGATAATTGTCTCCCCTCTAGAGCTTGTTCGTCTCTGGAAATATTACCAGAAATAAAGACCCTGGAGGCGGGTCATTCCGCTCCTAAATGTAAAAGTTTCAACATTCACAAACTTCTCGTCCTTTTCGAGTGTTTCAAAAAGAGAGAGAAAGGTTTTAGGAGTAAGTGGCATCCCTTACACTACACTTTCTTTAGTTCTTCAACAAGATCAACGACAAATGTCCTATAAAATAAACATATAATTTAACCTCAAAGAAACATAAGGACGTCACTTTGGCTGTTCACTGAATATTTATCATAAAAAGTATAATCTTATAGATACCTTAGACCTCCCTGAATAAAGCTAAATGTAATGTAAACCACAACAAACTCAAGGACAGAGTTTTCATGTTTTTTCTCCCTGAACAACAAACAATCCAACTTCCGTGTATATGAACAGGTCAGGTTCAAGATGTTTTCTTACAATCAAAAGTATTTTAATTGCCATTACTTTACAGAGTTACATCGTGACTTCCCACCCCCTAAAAATACAACGTTTATCGCAGATTATAATATATTATACATATATATCATGTCATATGCATTAACGATGAATTTAATAACCATCCGGTGATGCACTGGATGATGGATGATGAACAGCTGAACACTGAACAACCACTCATGAATATGTTGGAGCTACAACCGACCACAACATTTATAACAGCAATATGTCGACCAGATTTTATCACTAGTCACGCCGTTTAGTTGATAAGAGAGGTGAAATTATTTACTAGCGGCCGGTAAATATAATAGACATATTGCCTAACAGTTCTGGTAAATTATTTCGTGTGTCAAACTCAGACACAACAAGCAATGGTTTTAAACGCACGCATACGGACACACACGCGGACACACGCACTCACACGAGCTCTCGCACACACACACACACACACACACACACACACAACCTCATCTGCAAGTTTAGGGAGGAGGTTTTGCATCATCCTCGACACCGTCGTCTGCTCCCGCTCGAGATCCCTCGTCCGCGAATTGTTGTTCGTCACCACAACCGTGACCAGCCCACACGACCACGTACTGACTGCTATAAGAACAGACCAATACCAACCATTGTAAAAATTATCAACAACTCGTAGTTAGCCAGTGTGTTCACAACCTGCCAATTTTACTTTTGTATTGTCACCATGTTGAAATCCTTGTGTATATTATTTTATCAATCAGGTGAACCATTCCCTAATATGTAACTTTCATCATCTCTGTTGACTGTATATGTTTAGCCCTCTGCTTGTCCTGTCATTTCAATAAACCGTTAATCATCATCATCATCATCATCATCATCATCATCATCATCATCATCATCATCATTATTATTATTATTATTATTATTATTATTATTATTATTATTATTATTATTATTATTATTATTATTATTACTGTCATAATTATTGCACACACAGACAGACATTATCATGACTGCAGGTTGGTATAAGGTCACTTCAATAGTAGAGCCACTGTAGAGGCCATCATGTCTTCCGGTGTAGAATGATATATTTATGAACTAAAAACAGTGAACATAAAGACTCGTGACTTTGTTTAGAGACGAGGATATTTTGTCTGTGTAGATTCCTGTTGACACTAAAGTATAAATATGACCTGACAGTAAACCGTAATACCTGGACCCGGAGGCTGGAATAAAGACCGTAACTGCATATTATTTTACTTTTTCTTTCTATGACTCAGAGAAGCACTTTGATGATTTCCGTGAGGTCATCAGTTGACATGGAAATTGCAGGGGTTTTTTTTATTAAAGTTTTTTATACCTATCTCGTCATTGTCTCGTTCACGTTGAATGATTGCAAATTTAAAACATTATTTGACCAATTATGTTTCGTTTTATTGAAAATGTGTGATGATATTGAATGCTTTAGTAGTGGTTCAAATATATCAGTCTTTATGTTACCTGGTGTGTACAGTGTGTGTGCAGGGATTTATATCGTCATTTTATTTCGTGTTAATTTGTTATGGTTTCACGAATTGTGTCATTAAAAGTAATTAATTCATTGTACAACCGGGTCAAAAGTTCACTCCCTCCCAAACTGAAGCAGTATCGACCCCAAATGAGATAAAACAACACACCCGCACCAGATGACAGTCAGGGTAAGTCAGTTCGGAGACTGATTCCCGTGTCTCAGTTTCACCACCGGGAGCCAACTTTTGGCCCTGACTGTACAAATCTATTCATTTATCCATTATCGGTTATGTGTATTAATTAATTTAACCTATAGTCTGTTCAATATGGAAATGTCACACTCAGCCCCGCCCACCAATATGACGTATGATTTTGTGATTGGATAATGTGGCAGTGTCCTCTGTGGAAGTAAATTTTAGTCAATCTACAGCACTTCATTCACGATTTGTTTTCTAACTGGCCGATCACAAGCCAATAGGAGCAAAACCCGACGCCATTCAGTCTCGTTGGATGGATGTTAGTGAAGGTATTAGACCAAATTTCCCCTTTAGAAGTGCTCGCCCTCTCCCACACCGAGCCAGAGTCAACACTCCCACCAACAGCCCAGAATCATAATACATTCCACGTTCACATTATGACGATCTTATTAATGGGTTCCTTTGGATTTAATGAAGACAAGAGACGAACGCATAACCGAACTTGATTAAGAAGAGATCAGCGCGTGTACGTAGTGTCAACAAAGGCTGTAAGAGACTGCTCCTTAAAATTCGTATTTCTGACGAATTCAGCGCGTCTACCAATCCCAGCCTGTGCAGACAACTATAGTAAGACCCAGTTATCAGCACAGTGGCATATATTTTTTTGTTACTTTTGGACTTTGTCATTTTTTGGGGATAAAACATCTGGTCCTACCACCCGATCCCTCTGAGCAAAGTTTTTCAAGTTTGCGCATGCGCAATGTGATAGTGTGACGTCATTACCACTCCACCTGACTGCAGTGTTACCAACGTGCCCTATGCCCGCCGTTAAACGCTCCCGTTCGTTGGAAACGGCGGCAGTAGGTGACAGTGATGCTGACGACTTTCTTCTTGAAGACACGTCAAAGAAGAAGCAGAAACCTCAGAAGTCAGGGTCTCCAGCAGGGGCCACGGCTCCCCCTTGCACCCCTTCTGGGGCTATAGAGGGTGGACTCCTGTCATCGGGGTCCCCAAGTGAGCCTACATGTGGCTCAATGACCGACCCTCCGCCGACGATGGACATAGGGGATTCCCTTTGTCTCCCTGCCCCGTCGCGCCTTCGTCGTCTCGCCTTCCCTCGGGACTTGCCTCTGAGCACACGGACGACCTGGTTCTTCCGTCACTGCTCTCCACTTCAGGACTCAACACTTCGCCTCCGCCGAGGTCCCACAGCCGTGATAGTCACCACACAAATGGACGAGACGGTACGCCTGCTCACTCAGGTGGGCTTTCCTGCTCCCCAGGGGGAGGTGATGCTGAAGTTCACCATCATCACCCCAGAAACTCGTCGTACCAAGGTAATGGTTCGCCACGTACCCTGGGAGATCCCTATCGACGATCTTCGCCCTCTTCTCCCACAACTACTGGACATGGAACGCCGCATCAACCCGGTCTCCAAACGTCCATCCAACGAACTCATCGGCTGGTGGGTGGGCCCCCTCCCTCCGAAGGTGAATGTAGGACCAATTCACAACTGTCCTCTCGACCGATTTATCGGAACCCCGAAAATCTGTGGTCGTTGCCAATCGTGGAAACACCGCACCTGGGAGTGCACGAGGATGGTCGCCTGCGGTTTCTGTGCAGGTCCTCACGAAACAGTGGAATGCAAATCGAAAATTCAGAACAAAATCCCAGTTATTCCACGGTGCGTCAATTGCCATGGCAGTCACCACGCCTGGAATGCCAATTGCCCACAGCGTCCTGGCACTCGCCCGGGGAAAACTTACCTTGTACCACCGCCCTCGTCTCTGACGAAGCCCCTGTCAACCAAACCTCAATCCTATCCACCACCGCCTCTTCCATCCACCAAGGATTTCCCATTGATCTCCTCTCCTCTACCACCCCTCCATCACCCCTACCACCCATCCTTTCTCCCCTCCCTCCCTCTCCCTACCGTTCTTGGAACAAGGTCGTTGCCGGCCCTGCCACACAGTCACCACCATCTCCTGCCCACCCGGACCCCCGCTGTCTCTCACCAGCACCACCACCTCTTACTCAACTGAACCCTCACCGTCCCTCTCCGTCGCTACCACCACCACATGCCCAGTCGGGCCCTCGGCAATCCTCGCCGCCACCTCCAGCTCATGCACAGGTACACCAAGTTGGTTCTATGGAAACAATCACTCTCCGTCTGGATCGCCACTCCAAGCAAATCAACCTTCTCTCAGCCCAACTCGACTTGTTTGTGAAAACAATTGCGACATTGCAGAAGCAACAACAACTCATTCTGGACACCCTGACCCAACAGGGGCGCATTTTGCAAGCCCTGATGACCCGCCTCCTTCCATCTCCCGAGATGGAGGATCCATCCCTCGCTCTCCCACTCCTCCCTCTCCATTTCTCTCAACAGAATTTGGTACCTCCTCTGGAGCCCTGTCTAGCCCCTCCGACTCATCTCACACCGGAGGCCGTTCCCTCCTCTTCTTACAATGGAACATCCAGGGACTTAGACCTCGCCGGACAGACCTCGCCCAGTTTGTGCTCTCCCATCAAGTAGATGTTGCTCTACTTCAGGAAACCATCACAGACGATGTTACTCCACTCCGCCTCTCTGGCTATTCTGTTTACACCCTGCCTCGGTACCGTGGGCAGGCTCGTGGCCTCCTCACCCTTGTGCGTAACACCATTCCATCTGTTCGTCTCCCTTCACCTGACTCACATGGACCCCCGTCTGAATTACTTTCTGTCTCCCTTACTCTTGGTGACCGGACCCTTCGTGTAGTCAATGTTCATTTCAAGAGTGATTCTCTGGACCCCCAGGTTCTTCACGACCTCCATGATGGGGTTCCCACTATTGTTCTTGGCGACTTTAATGCCCGCCATCCCACTCTTACTCCGGATCATCCCACTCCATGTACCCTTAACGGATCACATCTCTCACAGTTTCTTAATGGGGATGATGATGTTCGCTTTCTTTGTCCTGACGATCCTACTCGCCTCCCCCATAGTTTCCTTGATGTTGGCTTACTATTGAACGGTCATACTTCCTTTCATCCTACCGTCTGCACCGAGCCTGCTCTGTATAGTGACCATCTTGCCGTTACTACCCATCTCAGGCTCTCCTTCTCTGCCCCGACATCAACTCCTTATCGATCCCCTCGCCTTCGTCTCACACAAGATGCTGTTCCTCCCTTTACCCAATACCTTTCTACCTGGGCGGATTCCTATGTTGTCCCTCAGTCCCTTGACTCTTACAGCGCTGATTTTGTTGATGCCGTGTATGACTCTGTCAATCGCGCTACCCCTCCACGCCCTCCCCGTCACCCCAGAAGTGCCACCAACTACTGGTATCGTATCCCTGCCATGAGACATCTCCGGCAGGTAACCCGTGATCTCCACTCTGCCATACGGAGGTCTCGGTCTCCAGAGGACTGGGAAGACTTCAAAAATTGGTGCTCCTTTGCAACTCAGGAGCGCCGTCGGATACGTGAGGCGGACTGGCTATCCTTCACGGGATCTCTATCGTTCCAGTCGTCACCCTCTTATGTATGGAATCGGATTAATGCTATACGGGGTACTCGACGGAGGCCTCCTCCCCACCCTGACCCCGCCTCCCTTGCCTGCTCTTTAATGGAGGACTGGGCACGAGCTTCCTCCCCTGAGGCACTTCCAGATCCAATGCAGGAGGCAGTGCAGGCCCGCATCGATGCGTCTGAGCCTGTTGTTCGTGCTGCTCTTACCTCCCCTGCCCCCACTGATCATCCCATCACACAGTTCGAGCTTGACAGTGCTCGTCGCTCTAGAAAAGACACCTCTCCTGGGGATGATCAGATAACCTACTCCGTCCTCAACGCCTGTACTAATATTCCTAACGGCCCCTTGCTTGCTCTCTACAATATGTCTTATGAACATGGGGTTCTCCCGTCCAACTGGAAAAATGCCACTATTATCCCCATCCCTAAGCCGGGAGATCCTGGGAAATATCGACCCATTAGTCTTACCTCCTGTGTTTGCAAGATGATGGAGAGGGTACTCCATCGTCGCCTTCTTCACACCATAGGCGGCTTCCACAACTCCCTCAATGGTTTCATTCAACATCGCAGCACAGCACACTCCATTGCTTCCTTTTATTGCAATCAGACTGCCCGCGTCTCCGTCTTCCTTGATATCAAGGGAGCCTTTGATACGGCTCAGCCTGCCCTCATTTTAGCTGAACTTGCACGGTTAGGGGTTAAAGGGAGACTTCTACAATGGATCGCCTCTTACCTCACTGGACGTCAGGCCCGGGTTCGCGTTGAAGGCTCTATGTCTCCTGTTCAAGAAATGAACCTCGGCACCCCTCAAGGTGGAGTCCTGAGTCCCACCTTGTTTAACACTCTCATGCACTCCATTGCATCACTCCCGTGGCCGACAGAAGTTGTCCACTCAGGATATGCCGACGATGTCCTCCTCCAAGCCCCTGACTACCTCAGCATGCAGGAAGCCCTTGATCTGGTCTCCAGAGAGTGTGATTCACTTGGTTTCCTTCTTTCAACTGCGAAAACAAAAGCCATGTGGCACGGTCGTGTTGTACCTCCACCCCTTTTCTTATCAGGAACGCCCTTGGACTGGGTTAATGAGACAAAATACCTGGGTGTGTATGTAACTCGCACACGTTGTCAGATCCCTGAAGTCCGCTATCTTCGAGACATATGTTTTCGGCGTCTCGCTCCCCTCTCTACCATGTGCAGGGGTTCCCTTGGTGCCAGCATCCCTGTACTTCTCACCATGTACAAGTCTTTTGTTCGTTCCTGTGTCGACTACGCCGCCCCTGCCCTCGTCAACATTAGTCGGACTGCTGTCAACCGTCTCGAAGTTATCCAGAGGAAAGCTGCTCGTATCATCCTTGGGGCTCCTCAGTGGACACGCTCTACTTCTCTATATAACGAACTTGGTCTTTCCCCCTTACAGGATCGTGTCCAGGAGTTTTACCTAAAAACTGCCGTTTCCATTCTACGGGATCCTAGGGGCAACTATGTCCAAACCAACTTGACTACTGCTGTTCGAGACCGACCTCCATCTAGAAGACAGTGGCGAGGGTCACTCATCCGAGCCCTTCAGGAACACGACCTCCTGCCTGATATTGTTGTCACCCCTGCTGTTGGTTCGTCTCCTTCTCCCTGGCTGGATTTTCAACCTGAAGTGATTGCCCTCGGTGGACCGCTCCCGAAATCCCAGGTGAACCCTGTTATTCTCTGCAAATACCACCTCTCCAGGATCGCTCACTGGTCCCCAGGTAGGGTCGTCCTCTACACTGATGGTTCTGTTGACCCCGCTACAGGTAGGGCCGGAGCTGGTGTCTACATCTCCCGTCCTCATGCCCCTGAGCCTATCAAACTGTCTCTCAGAGTTTCTGACGGGGCATCCTCCACTCAGGCTGAACTAATAGCCCTCCTTGCTGCCCTTCTCGCTGAGGAAGAAGCAGATGGTTTCTGCCCCTTGCTTGTCTGCTGCGATTCCAGGTCTGCTCTCGACGGGATCGCATTTGGATCTGGGGAAAATAAGGACCTCATCCTCCGAATACGAGGGTTAACATCCACACTTCAGGATGAAGGCCGTCCTGTGACATTCCTATGGATACCTAGTCATGTCGGTATCTTTGGGAATGAGGCAGCAGATGACCTTGCCAAGACTGGCTGCAACAAGGCCACACCTGACTACGTTGTTCCTCGAACACTCTTACAGATTAGGACCCAAATCCGCCGCAAACAGAGAGAAGCTCGGGAAGCAGCCATCCCCCTGGACTCCCCGCCCACATGGTACGATGTCCTCCGTAAACTTCCTGACTTCTCGTACGTCTACGGGAAAGGGTCGCGGAAGGGGGACGTGATTGCTGCCCGTATCATCATTGGGTATGACTTTGCTTGGGAGATTGGTATCCCCACATCCCCTGAGCAACGCTCTTGTGCGTTATGCAGAAGACCCGACAGCCGCACCCTTATTCACTACCTCCTAAGATGTCCCCACACACAACGCTTCCGTGACGCCTGCTGGACCACCACTCCACGACCCCCTGACGGAGACACGATGATCCTCCCAATACTGGCCAGATATTTTGTAAATAATATTAATTATGTGTTAAAGGAACATCCTTCCTTCCTTAGGCTTTAGTAAGCCCCTTTATAATATTTATACTGTATATACTTTTCACACTTGCCAGATGATTCTGGTGTCATTGTACAGGGGTACCTAGTGACAGCACTAGGATCCCGCTTCCTCTATCAAGGAATAAACAATTGAAATTGAATTGAATTGATTAAGAAGTTGTGAATATATTAAACACTGTTGGTAGTAGATCAGTTTCTATTGATGATCAGAATATGATCGTCGTGAACCACTGTTGGACCTTTACGATAACTGGTATGTTTCTGTCTTACGTCATCGTCAATACCGGGTTACTGACGATGTCTTTTGTTCTCACCCAGTGTGTTTAGTCTCAAGGTCCTCCCCTACAGGTATAGCGGCAGGTATTCTTTGCCAATTAACTCTTGTACATATTTTCCTGATTAAAATATGCGAACTGGTATTTAATTTTCATATTTTTAATTCTTACCAGCGGGATCAGTCCTCTAGAACACTTGCTGATCAGTCTGGTGTTGAAACAACCATATTAATAGTAATACTTGTTCATTTGTTGAGGCAGATTAGTCATTACAGCCTAATATTATTATGGCTGAGCGTGACACGAGTTTAGTGAGAATTAATTCAGCGGTGTTTGGTTTAGCTTCTCCTGGATTGCGAGGAACAAGGGCATAATACCATGTCTGTAATATCCGATCCAATTTGTCATTATCTGATATACATACACAGTAATATGCAAATACACACGTAAACAACCGTGAAAATACATATGGGCAAATACACACACACTAACAAACGGACTTAGTGGTTGGTCGTTATGTTCCAAGTGGACGGGTCCTCAGGCCACCTAGCCCTGAATTTAAAGAGTAAAGCTTCTGTCAACATAACAATCACAACCTGAGACAACCAGTGTCAAGGAATAAGACCGGACAACTCAACAACTGCACTGGCTAACCAATACCATAGAACATAATCCGCAAATTGATTAACATCCAGGTTCCCAATTACTGCTGGGTAGACAGAGGCAAATGGTGTAAAGAAACTTGCCCATAGTTTCAACCTACTCGGGATCACTCTCTTTCCAGGCTTAATAATATCTACGCAACATTACACAGATACACAAGGAATCTTTACTCAGACTCACAAACTCGCTGTAATACAGTCCAGACAGACAGACACACACTCAAGAAAACATACATATATGCTCTCATACACAAGACTAAACGGAGGAAAACACATACACAATCATAAATATATATACTATATACATTACATACATATTCATATGTATAACATACACACAAACTCATATATTCACACATAAAAAGCCCCACTTATATCCATCCACAAATACCCAAACAAACACGCACACTGTACCTATATATATCCCTTCACGCTCACACACCAACACACAACAGGTCAAGCTAATGTAGGTGACTATTAGTGTACATTCAAGCTTAATAACAAAGACCGTTTTTCTTGCACTATATACGATAACGAACACAGCTGAACATCATGAAGATAAATGGACCGTAATTACTGTTTTGTATTTTCGCTTTCGTCGTTAACTAAAATTACGGCACCTTCACTGTGGTAATCTGCCAGCCTTCTAAAGTAATGTACGAACTCAGAAGAAACAGTTGGGTGTAGTGCACGATAACATTACACGACTAAACTTAAGTAGGAAAATTGTGGCAATAAAAGTTAAGTTTGTCCAGACATAAAACTTCCAGATGTTGAGTCTGTCTTGTTTACTGACTTCTGAAGACGGTGTTTGATGGTGTTCTTGTACTGGCTATGTTGTCTTACCACCTGTCCTGGCTATGTTGTCTTACCACCTGTCCTGGCTATGTTGTCTTACCACCTGTCCTGGCTATGTTGTCCTACCACCTGTCCTGGCTATGTTGTCCTACCACCTGTCCTGGCTATGTTGTTCTACCACCTGTCTTGGCTATGTTGTCCTACCATCTGTCCTGGCTATGTTGTCCTACCACCTGTCCTGGCTATGTTGTCCTACCACCTGTCTTGGCTATATTGTCTTACCACCTGTCCTGGCCATGTTGTCTTACCACCTGTCCTGGATATGTTGTTCTACCACCTGTCCTGGATATGTTGTTCTACCACCTGTCCTGGCTATGTTGTCTTACCACCTGTCCTGGCTATGTTGTCTTACCACTTGTCCTGGCTATGTTGTCCTACCACCTGTCCTGGCTATGTTGTCTTACCTGTCCTGGCTATGTTGTCTTACCACCTGTCCTGGCTATGTTGTCCTGCCACTTGTCCTGGCTATGTTGTCCTCTCACCTGTCCTGGCTATGTTGTCCTACCAACTTTCCAGGTGTGTATCAGGGTTTACCTGGAATAAATCACGCTGTGTATCTCGCATTGCCCATAATTCCTCGCAGGGTTAAGAAAATAAAGTTATAATATAGTTGGCCCCTAACATAACATAACCTAACCAAACGTAACCTAACGTAACCTAACGTAACCTAACCTAACCAGTGTTTATAAACTCAGTAAGGAATTATAACACAAACAAGAAGGAAAAGCTAAGGCGTAACACCAGACGAGGTACAACACACGATCCTAAAATATAGAGTGAAATTGTCAGTGTAGATGTCTAGTCTTGGGCATGTGTGCACCTCAGGTCGAACAATGCTACACGTTATCGAATTAGATTTTACCAATTACAAAATTCGTTCGAGTCCTGGGTGGATTATTGTACACCTGTAAAGTCTCAAGAACATCCATCCATCCATTTGTCGCATTTGACAGTCAGTCCACAGACGCTGAGGTCATGGAGACGACGACATGGCGACTTGCACGAGTTCATTATTTCCTGAGAATTTATGTGGACATATAATGAAGAACAAAACATGTCTTTGTGGGAAGCTTGGTGCTAATGATTGAAATAAGAAAGTTACTCGTTTCTTTAAATATAAAGATCGTGTTCTGTACTATGAACTTCAACATCAACAGGAAACAAACCTATGAAGTTCGTAATAGAAATAGTAGAGAGACTAACTCGATCTGTGTAAAAGAAATCAACATAATGGAACAGTCTTCACCCAGTTCAGAACAGATGACAAAAACCTTCACAATTCGACGGTACTATTTCCCCCGAAAAATTTCTTTTGGGTATTTTTCCACAAGTTGTCTCAGCGCCTGTAATCGAAAGTAAATATTTGAAGGACAGATTAGAAGGAAAAACACCGTACAGGTTTATGTCTATTTGCTTCCTCAATATTCTTCAAGAGTCGGTGTGTTTTGACCGTCTTAACAGAGCCGTGTTTTATGTTGTGTTGAGAAGTTGAGGACATTTACTCTCTGCTCCTGTTCAGAGGTTGTGACCTGGTAACGTTGGCTTTGTTTTGTTTCTTTTCTGTGTAATAATAATAATAATAATAATAATAATAATAATAATAATAATAATAATAATAATAATAATAATAATAATCAACGGTTTATTGCAATATATGGCAGCGAAATACTGAAAATATACAATAAACAAGGATGATGAAAGTTACAAATATTGGGTAGTATGAAACTAATTGACAAAATCTCTCTCTCTCTCTCTCTCTCTCTCTCTCTCTCTCTCTGCGCGCGCGCACCTTGTGGGGAGGAGGGGGGTGTTCATAAAATAAGTTTCAATAGTTAACTATGTGTTTTACCCAATTCTTATACTAAAAATAATCTATTGCACTAAAATTACATTAAAAAGTTTCTATGGCTTGTGTTGGTATTTTGGAAATTTTTGGATGCACAAGACTTACCAACGCAAGCCGTAGACACACTGTATACACAAGTTGTATCTAACAATTATCGTCTGAAACTAAGTTTCGCACGTAAATATTAAAATGTTTTCGTCTTTTACAGAATGGCGTGGATAACCATACTACTACTACTACTACTACTACTACTACTACTACTACTACTACTATGCAGTGCCAATGCATGGACTTGTGCATCAAAGAAGTTCTCAAACCAGCTGCATTAGTTGCACCAGCAGGGCGCGTCCTGGCCGTGGAAGATGTCATCACGGTCTAGTACAACCTACAGGGATTATTGTGCATACCGTCGCACACGAGATCCATCGCTGACATAACCCCTTGAGTATAATGAAGTAGCCCCTTGAGTATGATGACTTAACCTCTTTAGTATGGTGATTTAACACATTGAATATGATGACATAACCTCTTGAGTATGATGACTTAACACCTTGAATATGATGAATTAATACCTTGAATACGATGACATAACTCCCTGACTATGATGACTTAATACCTTGAATATTATGACTTAACACCTTGAATGATGACATAACTCCTTGAGTATGATGACTTAATGCTTTGAATATGATGACGTAACACCTTGAATATGATGACTTAACACCTTGGATATGATGAAATAACCCCTTCAGTATGATGTTTTCACTCCTTGAGTATGATGAAGTAGCCCCTTGAGTATGATGACTTAACACCTTAAATATGATGACATAACCCCTTGAGTATGATGACTTAACACCTTAAATATGATGGCATAACCCCTTAAGTATGATGACTTAACACCTTAAATATGATGGCATAACCCTTATGATATGGAGTAGGTGATGGTGTATGGAAATGCTGTAAGTAACAGTGTAGTGGATGTGGTGTAGGTGCTAGTGTAGTGGATGTGGTGTGGGTGATAGTGTAGTGGATGTACTGTAGTGTGGTGTAGTGGATGTACTGTAAGTAATAGTGTAGTGGATGTGGTGTAGGTGATAGTGTAGTGGATGTACTGTTAGTAATAGTGTAGTGGATGTGGTGTAGGTGATAGTGTAGTGGATGTAATGTAGGTGATAGTATAGTGGATGTACTGTAAGTAATAGTGTAGTGGATGTGGTGTAGGTGATAGTGTAGTGGATGTGGTGTAGGTGATAGTGTAGTGGATGTGGTGTCGGTGATAGTGTAGTGGATTTACTGTAAGTAATAGTGTAGTGGCTGTGGTGTAGGTGATAGTGTAGTGGATGTGGTGTAGGTGATAGTGTAGTGGATGTGGTGTAGGTGATAGTATAGTGGATGTACTGTAAGTAATAGTGTAGTGGATGTGGTGTAGGTGATAGTGTAGTGGATGTGGTGTAGATGATAGTGTAGTGGATGTGGTGTAGGTGATAGTATAGTGGATGTACTGTAAGTAATAGTATAGTGAGTGTGGTGTAGGTGATAGTGTAGTGGATGTGGTGTAGGTGATAGCGTAGGAAAACAAGTATTTAAATACTCTTGGATGAAACGAAAAACAAACATATCTGACGAACCAAAAATAATATGGAGAACTCTTGAAATATTTGTTTGAAAAAAATAGAAAAACTAGAGGAAAAAATAACATGTTTTTAATGAACAGACCAACGAGGCATTATGAGCGTGGGTTAACGTGTTTTGATGAAGTGATGTTTGTTGTCACGGTTGTTGGCGGCAGGTGGAGGAAGGTTTACGGTCACTTGGCGCTGAGTTTAGATAAACGGCTGATTGAGGAATTGACAAAAATATGATCTTAAAATTATTTTATCATCAACTTTTAACAGTTAATGTGAGAACGGCATCATTTGTGGCCCATTTAATCCTTAACTAAAGGTTAATCTTCCCCACTTAATTAATATCATACAATTAAAAAATGATTTTACGTAAATATAATATAAAACAAATATTCAGAAATAATGTGGTGTCGTTTCCTTGAGCCTGAAGGAGTTTCTACCCCAGAAGGTTTTATTCACTTGACTTAGTTTACCATAAATGTTTCTATATTTTTCAAAGTCTTTCCCACTTACGCAAAATAATACTGTTGTTCTAGTGAAAAATTGTACGATGTCTTCCTTCTTTCTGTATCATAGAAAAGTAGAATAATTATGAATCACAAGGTTTAGGGGAATTAGAAAGCCGAGGGGCGGAGAGAATGTTACCAACGTGAGAGGATATAGGCAGGGGAGGTATTGGTAGTGTTGGCTGAGAAATACGGTGAGTCTGTTACTGGTGCTCCTCGTCAGCTGCTGTTTGTGGTCCTCCGCTACGTGGTCCAGTGTTAGCATCAACCACACTCTTAGCCCACCAGCGAACTGTACTCACGTCTACTACACAGTCATCTCAGTCGTCGGCGAATTTGTTGATACACATGAACTCGAGAACTGTCAGCTGTTTTAACTAATATTGTGAAGTATAGCTTTACAAGAGAGAGAGAGAGAGAGAGAGAGAGAGAGAGAGAGAGAGACGCCTGCTACCAAAACACTTAACTTCTCACGTCGTTTTATAACATAAATTAAATTGGTTGTGTAACTGGTGTGAATGATGGGAAAATAGTGATATTCTGACCAACAACAAACTCAGATCAAACCAGAATCTTTGCGGGAACTAAAATCTCCATCACTATTACAACAACTACTTTGAAATACATTATTATATATTGCCGGAATTGACGACTGATGGAAAATTTGGTTATGTTGACAATAGAATGATTGGTATATACAGTTGTGGAGAAACAAAATAGGTAGGCAGGCAGGCAGGCAGAGAGGCAGGCAGGCAGGCAGGCAGGCAGGCAGGCAGGCAGGCAGGCAGGCAGGCAGGGAGGAAGGCAGGCAGGCAGGGAGAGAGGTGGTGTAAGGGAGGGTTGGGGCAGGTGGAGACTTAACAGGGTCGCATAAAGGTGGCGATTAAAAGTCTGCGATATTCTTTCCATACTGCAAATTATTATTATTATTATTATTATTATTATTATTATTATTATTATTATTATTATTATTATTATTATTATTATTATTATTATTAGTTTAATTATGAGGCAGACGCAGCTTTACCTCTCTACCGAGTTCATTTTGTTCACAACTGTACAAGAAATAAAAGAATAGTGAAAAGTTCAACACATTGCAATTTGCTGCCACATCCCATCACTTCGCAGTTGGTCTCGTCATAATCTGCCACACGCTAATGAAACACAGCGTTGTGGAGGCAGAGAAATATCTGAAGCGGGACAATTTTGAGGAGCTCCCTGTGTCTTTACCTCTTAAGATACCGCTGTAATTACCTCAGACGCGCCTGGCAGATTACCTTCCCTGAATTCACCAGAACCTTGGATAAATCTTCTCATTTTAAAGTAACTTGTGTGTAATACTGAATATATAACAAGAAAACTAACAAGAAGGTAAACAGAAATAATTATAAAATTCTCAGGACTAATACTTTTTAGTCAGTGTCAGTCATTAGTGGCAAAGACGAGTGAACCCAACTTAAGGCTAATAGGAAGAAAGTGGTGGACGGTGACTCACGCTGGTTCACACACTTTAGCTTTTACCCAAAAAATGTGAAGAAGCCTTTTACTTATTTTCCTTCCTCTTTAAAGGTCACAGAGTCTTTCCACTTTCTTCTACACCAAGTCCTGAGTGCAATGGTAATACTCTCTCTCTCTCTCTCTCTCTCTCTCTCTCTATAACACACACACACACACACACACACACACACACACACACTTAATATATATGTGTGTGTCTGTGTGTGTGTATTGATTGCCTTCCAGCCATTATCAATTATCAGTTAATTGCTTTTGACAATATACTAATTATTCATTAACCTTTGAGGGTTTACCATTATTGTAAAGACTTGAGTGTTATATACAGCTAAAGTGTGTGGGTCTCGTTCTCCCGCCTCGGACAACCTAACATTTCATCGGCGACTTCCTCCAACACAAACCTCGACCACCAACATGGCTCTACCTCCCCGGGGGCAGTAGTGTCCCTGGTCACGACAGTAGATTTTTTTTTTTATACGGGGATTAGCCCACCCGGGTACAGGTCACTGACCCACATCGGGGCCTGGGGGCGAAAATATAAAAATAATAATAATAATAATAATAATAATAATAATAATAATAATAATAATAATAATAATAATAATAATAATAATAATAATAATAATAATAATAATAATAATAATAATAATAATAATAATAAAAATTACATTAATAATATTAATAATATTAATAATAATAATATTGATAATATTGATGATGATGATGATGATGATGATGATGATGATGATGATGATGATGATGATGATGATGATGATGATGATGATGAAAAAAAAGAAAAAATAGATTAAGATTGAGAAAAAATATATGTATGTTGTGTTGTCAATAGTAAGAGAAACAATTGAGACCCTGAAATTGTGTGTAAATACGACAGAAAGTTATGCCATTAGACAACACATTATGCTTCCAATATCTTCCCAGGCGGTAGTACCTCCCTGTGTGGTAGCTGCCTACTACCTGGATGTATACCATAGCGAGCAATGATAAATATCCCCGAGCAAAATATTCTGGCTGTTAATTGATGATGGTCTTGTCTGTAAAGTGTTGTAGATCTCTGAAGTAATGCAAAGTAAGTAAATAAAAAAACTAGATGATTGAAAACTTTGGGGAACTTAGTAAATTGAACCATAAGTGATATTTCTATATTTCTTACTATCAAGGAAACAAAAATAAGCGTACAAGTTATTTCATATTCCATAACACACGAAGCACGGAAAAAATTATAATGAAAGTTAAACAATATCAGAGGAAATGTAGAGGGTAGTGCTTGAGATACTCTGTGAGTGTGATATAAAATTGATTCAAGTATATATTTCACTATCAAACTGTATCCTCTGACAATATAGAGGATCTACAGGGATCACTAGAGAAGAATAGTGGACGGTAGCGACACCCGATAAGGTTTATTGTCGAGCTGGTATGTGGAAACTAGATTATACAGTCACACGCTTGTTATAAGATACACCAGGGTGTTGTGAAGTTATGGTGGTGTTGTGAGGATGATGTTGTAGTGTTGTGAGGATGTTATGGATGTTGTGATGGAGTTATGTGCATGTTAAGGATGGGACGAAGCTGTGATAATGTGTTGTGTGTTGTGCTGGTCTAGCAGATGTTGTAGGATGTTGTTATTGTGGTTATTATAGTGTTTTGGATATGTTATGGGCGTGTTGTGGATCCTATGAAATGCTATATTAGGTGTTATGAGATATTGTTTTTGCAGAGTGGTGTAGAGATGTTATGAAGGTGTTGTGGTTCTGGTGGAGTGTTATGGAAGGATTGTGTTATTATGGAGTGTTATGGTTGTTGTAGATTGCTGTAAGGTATTATAGAGGTCCTGTATGCCATCAGACGAGCTGGTTGGAGGGATCGGAACACCTCGGGAGTAAACAACCCGAGGCCACCATGCAGTAGGAGAGTAACACATCACAAGCTGCTAGATCTATGACCACAATGAACAGCAAATATACCCATCAAGAAGATTACCTCAGACGTGATCAGGTGAGTGACAAAGACCTGCAGAAGGCGTGTACAGTATGTAGGCAGTGATGTTCCTCACGCTGGGGACCTTCCACTGGCCACCTTAGGTACTCGTCTCGATTCCCTGGCTCTATGTGCGGAGAAAATAAAAACTTTGCCTTGTGGGCCTTATCCAAAGTGTCGGCCAACACGACAGCAACGCCCTCGTCTGTGGGGCCTTCAGGGATTGGCATGTGAGACAAAGTTAATGACATCATTAAGAGGAGTCTGACCACGGCGGACTGCATAGTGCACAGGGATTCACAGATGTTCAGATCCAACAAGAAGCACACTGTCGAACTCTTTTTAATCCCCTAGAAGAACATTAAAACGCTGTTGTGGTATTAAACATGTGCTTCTCCCAAAGTGCAGCTGGAACAAGGATGACGGGCGGCTCTAGATAAAACCAAGAGGCAAAGTACAGGACTCTGAGCCATGAATACTGCTTTCTTCCAATAGGATCAGAGACTCCGGGAGCCTGAGGCACCAACACCCTGAAGTTCCTGAATGACCAACGTTGCAGACTTTGAAAGCACCGAGACACCAGAGTATCACGTTATTTGCTCAGCGCCTCAGTATAGCGACTCAGAGAGGGAATGTTTGCTGCTTCCTGGGCTCTCGTCCTTCACCTGAGGAGCTCAAGGGAGTTATGATATGTAAGGATATATGTAGATAAATATGAAATAGATAAAATATATATGACTTGTATTTAATCTACAGTTCTATGGGAAATGGAAGACTAATCAGAAATATTATTTGATGTGCTGCAGGAACGTGAAGTTGTGATAAATCTCAGTTTGAAATGTATTAGAAGTCGGGCATTTCACGAGTAAGGTTGACATTAGAATATTATTTAACAAAAGGTACAGCTATATATCTCGATTTGGAACACCGGAGTAAATTTGACCAAAAAAATGGAGTACCAGTAAAGCATTTGAGGTATGTGAAGGACAGGCAGGTTGTCGAGATATTTCATAACCGGGATATGAGGGTTGGAATATAGGAGTTGATTATGAATAATACTGACGTACTGAGAATCGTTGATCGATAAGATTATAACCCGAGTGTCGAGGTGGAGAGAGCACCCATAACAG